>NC_073746.1:95931014-96211014 GCF_029784135.1 Toxorhynchites rutilus septentrionalis | reverse complement strand
TCCGTTTCAACTGTGGCAGTACTAGTTTTGAGAACATGAAACACAATATTATTGGGTTGTTTAACACCCTGTATATAATCTATATATATATATATATATATATATATATATATATATATATATATATATATATATATATATATATATATATATATATATATATATATATATATATATACATTTATATATATATATATATATATATATATATTCTGTCTGTCTGTCTATCTGTCTGTCGGTCTGTCTGTCTGTCTGATTCTAATGGACTCGGAAACTACTGAACCGATCAACATGAAAATTGGTATGTAGGGGTTTTTGGGGCCGGGGAAGGTTTTCGTGATACTTTGAGAACCCTCCCCTCTCTCTGAGGGGGGCTACAATACAAATGAAACACAAAATTTCTGCATTACTCGAGAATTAATCAAGCAAATAAAACCAAATTGGGCATATTGAGGTTTACGGCTACATTTCATTTGTATAAACACAAATTTCTGCATTATTCAAGAATTAGTCACGCAAATGAAGCCAAATTAGGCATATTGAGGTTTAAGGCTGCAATAAATGTTTCTATGGTAGGTAGACTCTCCACCCCCATCTCTAATGGGGGACGGCCATACAAATGAAACACAAATTTCTGCATTACACGAGAATTAATCAAGCAAATGAAACCAAATTGGGCATATGGAGGTTTCAGGGTGCAATAAATGTTTCTATGATGATTAGACTCTCCGCCCCCCTCTCTAAGCGGGGGCTGCCATACAAATGAAACACAAATTTCTGCATTACTAGAGAATTAATCAAACAAATGAAACGAAATTTGGCATATGGAGGTTTCAAGGTGCAATAAATGTTTCTATGATGGCTAGATTCTCCACCCCCCTCTCTAAGAGTGGCTGCCATAGAAACGAAACGTTAACTTCTGCATAACTCGAGAACTAATCAAGCGCAATTTGGGATGTTAGGGTTTTTGGGTATGAGAAATGTTTCTATGATGGTTTGACTGGAGGGGACAATTGAAAATTTTCCGAAAACTCTGATGGAAAAAGGGAAAAATCGGAAAATTAACATCCCATATGTTCTACAATTACATAGTAACAAGTGATGTTAGTCTCTTTGATGTTTGCGCTAGCGAAATTGATCTTTGTTCGAAAGTGGAAATCGATTTGATGTGATGAAACGCACTCCTATATCTTTTTTCTATCTACACCAAAAAAGGATCGCCGGATGTGTTGATAAGAGCAGAACTCTAGGAAGGAATTGTCCGATTTAGAGCTGTCTTTATTCTATCATATTTTATGTATAAAACATTTATTCCATGTAACGGAGAAACATGTTATTTGCAAGTGGTTGAAAAATCTTGAACGAGAATTGTGTCTGAAAATAATCTGATATTATAATGAAGATTTTTCTTAGAAATACCAGGAATTTTACAGTAAAAGGTAAATTCAACGGGGTCGATTAAAAAATCAATCAATGAACAGTTCTGCGATTGACCCATGAACATGCTCATTGTAAGAAAACGTGAATGTTTGAAGGTATTGATAACAAAAAAAAAAAAGACGGGTGGGTAATGTCTGGGACATAACCGGAGTGACGTAGGACTATACAATGGGGACAGCTTTTGTTAAATATATTTTAAATATATTGTTTTATTTTCTTCTCCTACGTGAATACCTACCTATCTACCTGAAAAATGGATTAGTTTACTGTTTACTCTTTATGAATATGTTGATGGTTCTGAAAAGAACCTTTGGTGTTGTGTTTTTGTTATCACTCGATATTCCCATCTTGTTCGGTTAAACCTTCCTGTTTAGCTATTGCGTTTGCCACTCGCCACAGCTTTCACAGTTGGAAAATTTCTTCCCATCCAGCTTGTGACATGTTGTTCAGTAAATTACATTTAATGCGACGTGCCGGAGAAACACTTTGCCACTCACTGAAACTAATTGTTGCCTTGATGAGCGCCGAACCGAAGCTGCTCTGTTCTTGATGCGGGTTTTCTGATTGTCGTGAGCAGCTTTGCAAGCCAACTCGAGCACTCCGACGGCCGAAACTCTATAATCGTTGTTAGGTATACTGGTGCTCCGGCACCAATCCGTTCGGCCTAGTTACCCTTGCGGAGCAATCAGTGAATGCGACCAACAGGGAACTGGAGACCTGCACGGTTCGAGTGAGACTTTGCCTTTCCCTTAACTTATCCTCCTTTGTTACGTCCACGATGCCGATGCCGTATAACCACACGGGTTTACGGTTTGAAAGAAAATAAGATATTTTTTTGGGGTCCGCGTGTTTTATACTCTAGCGGTACACACTCACAGGATAGAGACAAATCGGCAGACTCAACCAGAGGGGCGAGTCCAACGAGACGAACGAATGAGCGTTAAAAGGGAGCGATGGCAAAAAAATACATTCATTACGATTTGTTCGCTCGTTGGATTCACATGCAGGCTAAAAAGGGTCCTTTTCAGGATCACAAAATTATCTTCAATCTAAAGAGTTTATTATTTTGTTATCACTCGATATCCCCATCTTGTTTGGCTAAACCTTTCTGTTTATCGATTGCATTTGCCACTCGCCACAGCTTTCACAGTTGGAAAATTTCTTCCCATCCAGCTTGTGACATATTTTACAGTAAATTACATTCAATGGCACGTCGCATTACCACCACTCAGTATCGGATTGGAGGTAATTTTAACCTGTAATTGAACATTTGCGATGACAGTGGTACAGTATCGACTTTCAATGTGGGGTCATAATTTGGACCCCGAACTCTATGTTTACAAAAATGTCCAACTAAATATGTCGCATTACAGGTCCGTCCAATTAGCTAAATGTCGAGATAAGTGTAAATTACTGTACTTTCAATCTAGAAGCAATTTGAGAATTGGTGAAAATCAATAAGCTCAGAATTACTTAGAATTAATTATTACAGGACAACTGCCAAATTCACATACTCATCAGATCCTGGCAAACATATTATGAAAAAATCTATTTGTGTTTTATTATTATTTTGGATAATGTTTTAGAAAGCATTGAACAGTATTTCCTAAACTCTTTTTTGGAAGGTTTAATGGCCCTGAAAAGCGCCTTGTTTTATGGAATGGTTCCAATTTAGAAAACTTTGTACTCGTGGTTTTGAAAAAAAAACCATTTCGAATGCCCTCGATGCCGCCTTGTTCTGGATTTGCCACCAAAGCAGTTTGTATAAAGAACAAACTTTTTTCTTCTGCTACCTGATGCCGTTTTGCGATTGCGTTTTTGCCACTCGCCACTCGCTGCAACTGCCTGTTGTCTTGATTGTCCACCGAACCGAATGTGTTCTGTTCCGAATGCGGGTTTTCTTATCGTCGCGAGCAACTTTGCCAGCTAACTCGATCACTTCGGCGGCCGAAACTATATAACGCCGGCTAGGTGGACTGGTGGACTGGTATCAACGCGCTCGGCCTAGCTACCCTTGCGGGGAACTCCAGATCAACACGGTTCGAGCGGGATTTTGCCTTTCCCTTCACTTTTCCTCCTTTACCATGTCCAGACATGGCTGCTTGGGTTGGTTTGTTGATGTGTTGCGATGCGAACCGATGTGGTGTACGGTTTAAATGAGAATGATCGTTACGGCAGCGGAGCGGGGTTTTTAAGCTGACTGGCTGGCTCGAGAATTACGCATGTGTGAGACTGCGACCAATGTTTCGTTCATTGTTTTCTTTTTCCTTTCCAATCGTGCTTCATTCTATTTCGCTGCTGCTCTGGTTGCCCGTTTTGGTCGGTACGATTTGAGGAGCACAAAATGGACCAATCAAAAATGGGCACACAGTGCATTTTGACAATGCTTGATATTTCACAATTATTCAATTATTTATCTCAAGTAAAATGAAATGTTATTCGTTATGATAGATGCGTAGATATAATTCCTATCAATTGATGCAAAAACCTTTGCGATCTATTGAGAAATGCTCGAGTTATAAGCGTTCCAAATCTTGCATTTTTCCTACTTGTTCAGTGCCTAGATTTCCATTTCACCCCCTATATCTTCCGGTTAGACGTAGTCCTACGTCAAAACAAATTTTGGGCGAGACGAACTTTGCCGGGTCAGCTAGTGTTAGATAAATATTTAATAATATCGACTGATGGAAATTCTTTTGCGTGTAACATGGAGTTTCTTAATCTGGTTGCCTTGATGTCTGAGGGTATGAATTGTAGATTCATACAAATTGAATGCTTACTGCAGCTGAATGTGATGACATGCGTACCGAGGAAAATTGAAATTGAAAGTATACTGTAAAACATGTCCAAAACATTCATTTCACATTTTTGTTGTATATTGAGAACGGATAGTCTAAGGATTGTAATGTTTCATCTAAAAAGGCATTGTTGAATCCTTGCCTTTCGTTCCCTACGGTGTGTTGTTTTTGTTTCACTTTCTTACGAACTCACCCTTTTTTTTGTGAACTGTCTGTCAATTTAGTAGAATATGTAAACATAAATCAAAATTTATCCCTGAAATCGGTCAAAATTATGTTGCTGCATGGGCATACAAACGCTTTGCATAGTGGGTCATCAACAGGCATGTAGAATCTATCTTTGTATCACTTTCCTTTAAAATGTTTAAAAATGTAAAAATGTAAAAAAATGTCTACATTCGTGTGAATCCTTTGATGCACCGTCAGACATCGAACTATAGGGAATTAAGTCT
This sequence comes from Toxorhynchites rutilus septentrionalis, assembly GCF_029784135.1. Lineage (NCBI taxonomy): Eukaryota > Metazoa > Arthropoda > Insecta > Diptera > Culicidae > Toxorhynchites > Toxorhynchites rutilus. Next base: position 96,206,324 of record NC_073746.1, on the reverse strand, counting down.
ATATTGTAATAAAAATATGTTGAAAAATCAAAGGAGTATTTAGAGATTTAAAATTTGATAATATAAAATTCTATCTTTGAATTAGTTTTTAGCAGTATTTTCTTTAAAGTTCATGAACTTGTCAACAGTTTAGTTAAACATTCAATCAATCAGACATCGGTTTTTGTGCTGTTTTTGACGTAGAGCTACGTCTTTCAGGAAGGGTACCAAATCAGAATATAGGACATGTTTTTTATGAAATAAAGTTAACGTTAATAACTATATTCACTGTCAACGAACTCTCATGATGTGCACACCAATCGAATCGGAAATTCTCTAATATTTGTTTGATATGCTATAAATTACAATTCGCTAATCTCTAAACGGTTTAAACTAATGAAAACTGGAAGAACTTCCTTTTTTCCCAAACATTTTTTCTGCCGATTTGAGTGCGTATTTCGAATGCTTATAACTTAACAGATCGGAAAGATGTTTGCATCAATTGATAGGAAATATTTTCACGCGTCTATCACAATTAATAAAACATTATTTTTCATGAGATGAACAATTGAATAACTGTAAAATGTCAAACGTTATTTAAACGTCCTAACTGCCAAGTTTTAATTGGCACGATTTACGGTTTCCCCAACACAGACTTCAAAATGAATGTACCAGTGGAAATCCACTTCGCAAATGGTCGGTGTTAAGTCAGAGGGGATCAAGTCGCAAAATTAAAAATTTCAACTTATTGATTGCATTTGGTTAAGCATTACGTAAGCTACATACCACACTTATCAGATTTGGAAAATCACGCGTACAGTATCCGAAAAATTTCACATGTTTGACTTAACACCGACCAAATATACATTCGAGTCGGGGGTATTTTTGTTCCCACCGAGCAGTGTTTTCCTAACACTGACTCCAAAATCAATGCGCCTGGGGGAATCCGCTTAGTCAAAACATACAAGTCGGGGGTATTTTTTTTCTCACTGAGCTGTGTGTTCCTTAACACTGACTTCAAAATCAATGTACCTAGGGGAATCCGTTTTGCACATACATTCTTTGTGTGAACACCGACTGGACAACATTGTTGCTGGACAAGCTGAACGACGAGGGATCGAGTGCCTTGCTCAAGGCTATGAAAGTGGAGGTGTAGTGCAGGAGTAGAGTAAAGTTTTTCCAATGACCTTTCTCAAGGCTTGAGATGAATGAACTAAAAAAGTTTAAAGTCTCTATAATTAGAAACCAAACCAAGCTTTGCAAATACATGCATGTGCAAACCGGAATATGTTTCCCTAAAACGAACTTTTAAACTGAGAAGCCTGGGAAAATCGTCATTTCAGATACTAGAGGTGAATAAACTTTCGCGGCTCGAGAACTACGTAAACATGAGATGTTCAATAATATCAGAGGGAAATGTAAAATACAATGATCGTTTGACAATTCTCCCGTTCACATATTTTGGTAGTCCTAGGCATCATATCAAACGTAAAAGGACGTTCATGAAATTTATTTGTTACGAAGAACATAATCTATTACAAAAGTTTCGATGCATTCTAAAATAATATTCGAAGTGGTAAACAAGTGGATTGCATAATGTTCTACAACCCCTCAAAAGTTTTATCCGAGAAAAAAAAGCTTAATGATTATGGACATGTCCTAATGTAAAAATAGTCGCAGAAAAAATTGATCAAATGAAGATCATTTGTGCATGAACCTAATCAAAATTGTGGTTTGGAATGATCGCCAACGTATGTACAAAGTTCTAAAAAAATCGGAGGATATCAGAGCAGCGTGGAATTACCCTACATATATTTGGAATACTCGCGTTATTGAAAGGTATTCAGCGAAATTAAAGGTATTTTGAAGGCGTTATACCAATGATGATTTCAATTTGAACACAGAATGAATCTGATTAAAATTAGTTAAAAATATCAGTCGATTGTGTATATAAACTCCTGTAGTAACAGTCACGGAAAAAATATTGATTTTTTTATTAAATTTATTAATTTTCCCATTAGTTTTCAAAAAGTTTAGTAAACAAAAACCTTTTAACGATATGTTGCACATTAATTGCGAAATTAGAAAAAAAGGTAACCTTTCCATGTAGGACAACTTTTAAGTAAGATGAAAATAATTGACGCAATCAAATTGAATAAATTTAGTTCTCTCGCAAACTACATAATTCACCGTTAGAGTAATTCCAAATGAAATTGACAAATGACAAAACATCAGTATTTTTGATTCGAATGAAAGTGTGTATTCCGTTTGGGTTAGAGGAAATACGAGTTGGGAAGCAATTGGAAATTTTTTGACTCAAACGTAACTTTTGAAAAGGGTGTATCGATTTGAGTAAGAGAAATCTTTGATAATTTATATCTGAAAAACTATGAGTCGTACCGAAATAGTGTCTTAGAAAGAGTTATAGAGTATTGATGGTTGAATATGAAAAATGTACACTGAGAAAAAAAAAATAGTACTCTTTTTGTTTATTAACAAATTAAAAATTCAATTTGCAATATCCAAAATACATATTTTTTAAATTTTTTTTTCATTTTTTCATGTAAAATAGAAGTCATGCAGAAAATTTTAAAAATGGGCCCAAGATGGTAAAACTATTTTTGACGAACTTTGTGGAACATTGAATTTTTAGGAATTTTCGAAACTTCGAATTTTTGTATGTTAACAATCATTTTTAACCACAAATTATGAATCCTGATGTGATTTAACACAAAAAAGGTTATTATCAATCTACTTCTAAATGTAGCCATTCTCGAAATATTAAAAAAATATATTTCTAATTTATTGTCTATTTTATAGTAAATAATCCCTTTCAATATGTTTGTCGTGTTATACCGTCATGTTCATGGAATTTTTCTGAATTTGCTTATAATTTCCAACACTTTTTTTTATTGATTGAAGTTTGTATTAAGATAAAATAGATTTTTTAGTTTCGCTACGTTTTGTATTAATCCGCATGTATTCGAATGTTTCGTAACGTAACTCCTAAACATATGTCTTTACCATAAAGATGTATTTGGAAAAGTTGTTGGAAATTATAAGCGAATTCATAAAATCTCATGAACATGATGATATAACATGACAAACATATTCAAAGGGCCTATATACTATCAAAAAGACAATAAGTTAAACATATTTTTTTATATATCTCGAGAATGGCTACATTTAGAAGGAGATTGATAGTAACCTTTTTTGTTTTAAATAACATCCGGATTCATAATTTGTGATTAAAAATGACTGCTAACATACAAAAACTCGTTTCGAAAATTTCTAAAAATTCAATGTTCTACAAAGTTCGTCAAAAATAGTTTTACCATCTTGGGCCCATTTTCAAAATTTTCTACATGACTTCTTTTTTATATGAAAAAATTGAAAAAAAAATTTAAAAAAATACATATTTTTTGTAAATAAAAAAAAGAGTACTAATTTTTCTTCTCAGTGTATATTTTTTTCAAATTAAGCCAACAATACTCCATAACTCTCTCTAACACACTATTTCGGTACGACTCATATTTTTTAAGATATAAATTATCAAAAAATTATCTCTTACTCAAATCGATACGCCCTTTTCAAAAGTTACGCTTGAGTCAAACAATGAACCATGATGATGTATTTGGAATAGTTGTTGGAAATTATAAGCGAATTCATAAAATTCCATGAACATGACGATATAACACAACAAACATATTAAAAGGGATTATTTACTATAAAAAAGACAATAAATTAGAAATATTTTTTTAAATATTTCGAGAATGGCTACATTTAGAAGGAGATTGATAATAACCTTTTTTGTTTTAAATCACATCAAGATTCATAATTTGTAGTTAAAAATGATTGTTATTATACAAAAACTCGAAGTTTCTAAAATTCCTAAAAAATCGATGTTCCACAAAGTTCGCCAAAAATAGTTTTACCATCTTGGGCCCATTTTTTAAATTTTCTGCATGACTTCTATTTTGTATGAAAAAATTTAAAAAAAATTAAAAAATATGTATTTTGGATATTGAAAATTGAATTTTTATTTTGTAAATAAAAAAAAGAGTACTAATTTTTTTTCTCAGTGTACATTTTTTTCATATTCAACCATCAATACTCTATAACTCTTTATAAGACACTATTTCGGTACGACTCATAGTTTTTGAGATATAAATGATCAAAGATTTCTCTTACTAAAATCGATACGCCCTTTTCAAAAGTTACGCTTGAGTCAAAAAATTCCCAATTGCTGTGAAAAACTCATATTTCCTTCAACCAAAACGGAATACACACTTTCATTAGAATCAAAAATACAAGCTTTTAAAATATGCATTTTTAGGACGAGTTCATTCGAAGTTGCTGGTTAACCTTTCACAAACTTAATCCACCGCAAAAAATAGCTGGAAATGGTATTATGTATTACAGTTGAGTAGCAGTCAACCGCTACAAGTTATTCCACATAAAAACCACTTTTCTACTGCAGCCAGTGCAGTTCTATTTTCGAGAGCACATACTGCTACTCTACTCCACCAAAGGTACCCCAGCTGCAGCGCTAAAGAATTTCCCAGCTGAATGTGGCTTATGCAAAAATGCAACTGTAAGCGTTTTATTCCGCTACATTTTTATGGCCCCATGGGTGTCGCAACCATTGCCGTGGTTCCCACATTTGCTCCCTCGCCACAACAAGTTTTCCCCCTTGAGCTTTTTTGTGTTATGCGTGATCAACATACCATGTGGATGTTGTCTCCTGGAGGAAACACACACGCACACGCATAAAAATGTCACCAAACGCAGCCAGCATTGATCCTAATTTATTGCCCAGTTCCGTTGACGATCGTTCGTGTATTTCATACCTCCAGCCGGAATCAACCCATGAAATTAAACTTCGCATCATCGACGGCCATCTGTGGCGCAAACGGAAGTACCGTACCAATAAACCGACAGCCAATAAAACTTGTCTATTTCACAACACTCCAGTACACGTAGTCTTTATGTGTTTGTCTACCCTCCAGCAGCCTGGAAGTGGCCATAAAAGGTACCCTTCGCTCGGAAACTGTCTCCGCAAAGTGCAGGAAGAAATAAAGGTGTTTATTCAAATTTTCGAATCCGATGATTTTATTAGCATTAATTTTATTTCGAAACAAGCGTCGCTCACACACCGCATCGCGATGATTCGTCGTATCCAGAATGCATCCGTTGGGTTAAATTACCGTGAATTTCAACTCCCCCACCATTGCATCGGCGGTGGCACTCCGCTAGAACACCACGCAATCCCGCAGCAGTAGTCTTGTTTGCGCTATTCGCTTGCACCCCTCCGCTATATGTTGATTAGCTACTACACTTTTAAACAAATTGGAAATACGCTGTTCCACCCCCCGTCAACCGCTGGCGGTCTTCGGCAGCCTGTCGACGGCTTTGAGGTCGAACCAGTGCCACTGCGGTGTGCAGAAAGTAGGGGACCGAAAAATAGCACTGAGGGGTTGCGAGACGCTTATCCTTAACGAGATTTTAAATTCCGATAAACGGATAGAGATGTGAACCGGTGGTTCCACTGATAGGATCGAGTTCGCTTAGTGCGAGGGTACTGTTCTCAATATCTACATAATGTTGCAAGTGTGTCTGACAGGATGACTACGGAAGGTGATATTAATTGTGTTCGTGATATATCAATTTTGTTTTAAAAATAAAAGTAATGGATGCGTTCAAGCTGTACACATTATGTAAATTTCTAGACTCAAGCTAATTGTTCTTTTGTCATAAATCATAGAATTAATTCATTTAAGCCGAAGCTAAAATAGTTTATACTCTTTATAATACATTCATCACAAATCACCGTGAATTTATCATTTAGAATCGATCATAAAGTACCGTGGATTTATCATTTTAAAATTTCGATTCAGGGGATTGTCGCCGAGTTGACATATCCGTCCTCTATACTGAATCACTTTTGGTCATTATTATTCTATACTAGCTAACCCGGCAAACTTCGTCCCGCCCAAAATTTATTTTTCGTTATCACATCCACGATTTCTTACTAAGCGCACGTTTATGGGTCCAATCGCCGAACTGTTCATTGATTGATCTTCTAATCCACCCTTTAAAATTATTTTTTTCTATAAAATTTCAGTACTTCTACCAAAACTAGACATTAAAATATCAGATTATTTTTAGACGCAATTCTCGTGCAAGATTTTTCATCCACTTGCAAATAACATGTTTCTCCGTTACAAGGAATAAATGTTTGATACAGAAAATATTAGGCTGTCAAAAAAGTCCTGCGGTATTTCCACGAGGTGTCGTTGTAAGCGCGTAGTTCTAGTTGTGTTTATTGTATCGAGTCATACTATAGCTTGTTGGAAATGTCTTTTTGCGCGCTGTAATATAGTCCTTGACAGTGTTTTGTTTGGTTAAGTCGTTCGTGAGTTATAGTGTCGCAAATATGGAGAAAAATAAAGAGAAAATTCGACATATTTTACAGTACTACTATGACAAAGGCAAAAATGCATCTCAAGCTGCCAATAAAATTTGTGCAGTTTATGGACCCGATACAGTTTCCATTTCCACCGCACAACGATGGTTTCAACATTTTCGTTCTGGTGTAGAGGTCGTCGAAGATGCGTCACGCTCCGAAAGGCCTGTCGTCTAAAATTGCGACAAAATCGCTGAATTAGCCGAGAAAGACCGGCATAGTAGCAGCCGTAGCATCGGCCAAGAGCTGGGGATAATTCATCAAACCGTTATAAACCATTTGAAGAAGCTTGGATTCACAAAAAAGCTCGATGTATGGGTGCCACACACGTTGACGCAAAAAAACATCTTTGACCGTATCGACGCATGTGAATCGCTGCTGAATCGCAACAAAATCGACCCGTTTCTGAAGCGGATGGTGACTGGCGATGAAAAGTGGGTCACTTACGACAACGTGAAGCGCAAACGGTCGTGGTCGAAGCCCGCTGAAGCGGCCAGGAAGGTTCTGCTGTGTGTTTGGTGGGATTTTCAAGGAATAATCTATTATGAGCTGCTTCCCTATGGCCAAACGCTCAATTCGGACCTGTACTGCCAACAACTGGACCGCTTGAAGGTAGCACTCATGAAGAAGAGGCCATCTTTGATAAACAGAGGCCGCATTGTCTTCCATCAGGACAACGCCAGGCCACACACTTCTTTGGTGACGCGCCAGAAGCTCCGGGAGCTCGGATGGGAGGTTCTTTTGCATCCGCCGTATAGTCCGGACCTTGCACCAAGTGACTACCACCTGTTTTTGTCCATGGCGAACGAGCTAGGTAGTCAGATAAGCCACAAAAGAGGCTTGTGAAAATTGGTTATCCGAGTTTTTTGCCAATAAGGAAGCGAGCTTCTATAACAGGGGTATTATGAAGTTGGCATCTCGTTGGGAACAAGTCATCGAACAAAACGGCGCATATTTGACTTAAAACAGATTTTTGTTTTTTTATATCTCATTTATTCATTTATTAGGCTCATTAGCATTTTACCTGTAACAGAGCCGGGTTTTAATCGTGTACATGTACATATGTTTATGTTTCTATAAATTGTAAATTACACGGTAGTTAGTAGTAGCCATTTAGGCGTTAAGTTTTCTGTTCCATTACATTATGGTAAATTACACAGTAGTAGCCATTTAGGCGTAAGAGTATTCTTTCTGTTCATCCATTGTTCAGCAGACCGGACAGCGGAGACAGTTGATATTGATCATTGTTGAGTTATTTATAGAACAGCAGCCCGATGTGTCTTGCAGAGCAGAGCAGTTGTATGGATGAATCGATCTTATTTCGACCGTGGATCGATTTCCATCGCTGATGATGGTTGCGTGGACGTAGTTATTCTGTAACAACACAAAGATGGTCAATTGAGGGCCCTGAGTTTGAACTCACGATCGATCGCTTGGTAAGCGAACGCGTAACCAAGTGGGTACGAAGACCCTCTCCTTAAAACAGATGATTGTAACTAATTTTATGAACAAATGAAAATTCAAAAAAAAATACCGCAGGACTTTTTTGACAGCCTAATATGATAGAATGAAGCCAGCCCTAAATCGGACAATTCCTTTCTCCAGTTTCTCCATTCGGCGATCCATTTTTATTTATATAGATAGAAATTTGTGTTTCATTGGTATGCCAACAGCAACAAAATAATGTCATTTGGGCTATATTCCTGAGTCCTTTTTTATACTTCGATAAAACGGGAATTTTGAAATGTTCGTTATAGTAATGCATCGAAATCCGGAAACTTAAGCGCTTACGAATGTAACTTCAATTACTAAAAAATATTGGCATATCATAGCATTAAAAATTAGCGTTCCTATGGAATTAGAAGGCCTTCATCTTTGTTATGAATCGCAGAACTCCACAAAATCATGTTATATTTGAAATTTCTTTCATCGTGTCGTGATTTTAAATCCGGACACTTTTTTAATCATGCTTTGAAATCCGGACACTTTCGCTTTTAAATCCGGACACCTGTTTTTTTTTTAAATTCTTTGAGAGAAATTATTTATTAATTATTGTAGAACTTATTAACGGGTGCGTCATAAGTAGCGGGACTAAATGGAAACGGGTTTTGTACAAAAGTTTTTTATTAATTCAATTATTTATTGTATTTTCACAAGATGACTACTACAAGATGGCGCCATTTATATATATTTTCAAAATCCTATCAATATGGGTATCAAATGAAAGAGCTTGATTAGCAGAATACATAAATTTATGAAAAATGTAAATCCAAAATGGCGGCCGCTAGAAAATGGCGGATTACATATTCTTTCAGAACCCCATCATTATGGGTATCAAACGAAAGGGATTGACTAGTAGAACACGGTTATTATTGAAAAATGCAAATCCGAAATATTGAAGAAATTGAAGAATGGTTTTATTGTAGAGAAATATACTAATGATGCTGATAATGTACTAAAAACTTAAAAATAAAATAATTAAAAAACACTTTTTAAGTTCAACGGTTTCATTATGATTAAACATAATAACAATACAGATGATGTACTAAAAGCTGGAAACTAATTAGGCAAGTAGCAGTCAGTAATCATCACACCCCTTTCTTCATTAATCTAGGGCATTGATGAGACTAAAATAAAATCGTGGGGCATGTAACGAAACAACTAACGGTAGGTAATGGAAATCTGACGTGGCCCATTTTGGATTTGCATTTTTCGTAAATAACTGTGTTCTAATAGTCAAGCCCTTTCATTTGATACACATTTTGATGCAATTCTGAAAAAGAATATATGGCACCATTTTGTGGTGGCGGCCATTTTGGATTTGTATTTTTCATAAATAACTGTGTTTTACTAGTCAATCCATTTCGTTTGATTCCCATATTGATGAAGTTCTAAGAAAATGTATGTATTCCACCATTTTGTAGCGACTGCCATCTTGAATTTATATTTTTCATCAATAATTGTATTCTACTAATCAAGCCCTTTCATTTGATACTTGTATTTATGGGGTTCTGAGAAAATATGTGATCCAGCATTTTGTAGCGGCCGTCATCTTGGATTTACATTTTTCATCAATAATTGTATTCTACAGGGTTTTCCATTTCGGGCTTCCGAAAGTATACAGCCCTGCGCTGACAACCGTTTGACATAGCTGTCAATCAAAGCGTCATATCGTTAGTTGAATGTCTGCCATTTTACAATATGGATCGTTTTAGCATCGCACGACGTTAATTTTGTTAAATTATACTATAAAAATGATGAAAAACCGGCAAATGTTTTTCGAGCATTACGGACGGATTATGGTCGTCATGGACGGCCTACAGAGCACACAATCGCTAATGTAGTGCGTAAATTCGAACAAACTGGATCCGTAGCGGATGTTGTGAAACCTGTGCATCATCGTAATGTGCGTTCGGCCGAAAATATTGCTGCTGTTGCTGCCAGGATGACCCGAATGTTTCGATTCCACGGCGTGCTCAGCAATTGGACTTGTCAAACACATCATTTGCATTTGGACTTGCACCTACATCCATATAAAGTCCAACTGGTACAAAAATTAGAGCGTGGTGACCATGGAATGCGTCGGGCATACGTCGATTGGGTGAACGAACAACAGCAGCAAAATGCTGAATTTTCGCATCAAATTTTCTTCAGCGATGAGGCACATTTCGAGCTCGGTGGCTATGTGAACACCCAAAATTTCCGTATATGGGGCTCAGAAAATCCACACGTGATTGTTGAGAGGCCATTGCATCCGCCAAAAGTCACTGTTTGGTGCGCATTATGGTCTGGTGGAGTCATCGGGCCGTATTTCTTTGAAAATGAGGACGGCGAGACGGTAACTGTGAATGGTGAGCGCTAAGGCCGCATGTTAACCGATTTTTTTTTGTCACAAATTGAAGATATGGATACGGATGACATGTGGTTTCAGCAGGACGGCGCCACGTGCCACACAACACGACCGAACATGGCCATATTGCGAACGAAATTTGAGGGACGCATAATTTCGCGTTTTGGTGATGGCAATCGGCCGTCCAGATCATGCGATTTGAACCCGCTAGACTTTTTTTTGTGGGGTTATATGAAAGACCGTCCTGTATACCGAAGAGTTTTGCGATTTCCCAGATCGAAAATCTTTACTCCACACTCCATACTCCATAGAAATTCAATCGTCAACTTTTGTCCGTCCGGATTAAAAATAATGTTCTGAATGTGCTTTTTATTCTGGATATGGGTTTGTGAAATTCACATTGATATTTGTTTTTTAACATTTTTTTTTTGTTAACAGCGAAGTACCATGTTTGACACTAAACTAAATTGACACAATAGTAACTATCAGTCACATCAATTCAACATGCAAAAAATGTCAAAAAATTTAATTAAAAAGTGTCCGGATTCAGAAGCATCACTGTATATCGAATTTTCCCTGTATCACTTTTCGTTATATGACATGGAAAGAACGACGATGTCGAATGTGTTTATGTCATAAAAATAATTGACCATGCATATTCATATCATTCTTGCATCGTGACTGCAAATTTGTTCGAAGGAGACACGTTTCTCTCACTCGACTGCAATGCCGTCACATCTTTTCCATCGCATGAAGATGTTCTTTGTATTGCGAGTTATTGATGTTGTGTTCGACGACGAAATATCGATATGATATCGACGATATCGAAGATATCGTTACTCGTCGTTACAGGGGCTTTGATAGTTGTCACGATGACATTTGCCTACACTTATAATCACCAAAATAAAATTCGGAAATTTAATCGCAGAAGGACATCGATGAAGCTCAATTAGAGAGAGAAAGTAGAGAGAGTACTATAGAGAAAGTACAAAAGAGAAAGAATTATCCATAGATGAATATTTAGACGCTGACATAATGTTGTAGCTCGCAACGAGAGAGGCAAAATGCTGGGACATTGTGTCGTTGTATTTATCGATATCGACACCAATCTATATTTTTCTACATGTATGATTTCATACATCATTCTTACAACAAGAACCCCAATCAGCGCTCATTTAGCCAGCTTCGGTATCCATCCACGTCCCGTGGTTGCTTCTATGGTTACAATCAGCCTCCTCACACAACATTCTTTGCATCCCCATCCAACGTACAGTAGATTGAAAGTAGATTCTTGGAAATTTGCCGTGTTTCCGTAGCGGCGGTATGATTAGAAAATGCGTGTCTACTAGCGGTGAATGTACGTATTTTTTCATCCCGTAATCGTACCTATTCATCGAGGATGGATACGTCAAAACAACAACAGCACACATCCCTAGTGTCGGCTCAATTCGAGCAGAAGGCAGGGTTTTCCTTTCCGTTTCCTGTCCCGACGATGGTGTTGACGGATATATAGCGAAACGATTTCCCCACCTCACCCATGCTGCTCATGCTGCGGCACATTTCCATTTTGTGGAGACACAAAGTACGGAAAAGTGCAATTTTCTAAATAACATTCGCCACGATTCTCCACGCTTCTTTGCGGGCGGGAAAAGATTTTCCACCGCAAAATTCCGATCCTTTGAGGAGGGATTGTATTTTCCCTCAAGTGGTGGCACCATCTGCGGCGGAAGGAAGTGTCATCAGCTAGGATAACTCACACGGATGTCGTCCAGAGTCTCTGCTGTACAAGTTCGGAACCCGCTTCGATAAATTGCATCGATAAATATCAAACAATATGAGCTTTATGCTAATCATTTCTGCTGGCGAACCACATTCAGTTCGTTTCCTTCTTCAGGAAACGATCACTCTCTCTCCCCGACAAGGACATAATTCGAGTAGTATTAGTTCCACTGCACACCTACAAACGGTTCTGTTTTCACAATTGCTATGATCACACCACATTTATCCTTGCAGTAGACTGTTTATGGTTCAAATGAGCGGTGTCCTCATCTGTGATGGAATCACGGTAAATGACCTTTTCCGTCACATAACGAAGGTAATGGAAACCCGGTGAAATGTAAACCCCCTCGTTCATCATTTCCCAGCATAGAGTTCCGAAATTGACGCACCGCGTCTAGCTGGCGTCTACATTACGTGTGTACTATTGTGATGTGTTATATTTATATATGCATGTTTGAGAGTACAATAACATAAGCATAATATTTTATGGATGGTAAAACTTGCCACTTTCGGTGCTCGTGTTTCGTGAATACTGCCGACCGCCTGTCTGAGCGCCTGTTGCGAAGAAACTCTGAATGGCATTCATTTCTTTGTAGGTTAATATTTTTCCCGCAGGAAGGAATCACAGAGGAAAAATTCTTGAACAAACCGTACACAACCACACGCACTCGGGCATTCCCGGCGGAAAAAGGGACCGATCCAAAGTAAACATGTGCACACTTACAGTCGAATCCCGGTTTCGCTTGCCTTCGGCAACCACCTCGTGTGTGTGTGTGTGTGTGGGTGCCCGAGATCCTACAACGACGGCGACTTGGTCCTTATGGGTTTTGGAAGCAACGGAATTTGATTCCTGTTTGTGTGTGCATGGCTGGCTGGGTCGCTTTACCCGCGCGAGAATCCGGGATCGGAAAAGGCCTAGGCATAATGTGGTTTTTATTGTCTTTCGGTGGTGAATGTTTGCTCTATTTATTTTTATTGTTGCGCTGTTTATGCCTATTCAAGAACGATGTTTGCTTTCATATCCTTCGCTTAGCTGCAGATGACCTGCTCAATTTTCTAAATCCTCGTCGTGGCATCTTCCGGGTAGGTGACATGTTTTTGTATAGTGAATGATGAATGTGGTTCTCGGCCGTCACTTTTATGAGTTTTGGAATTGTTGTTGTATTCTACGAGTTATCTAATGTTCTAAATTCTCGGAATAACACGCATGAATATGAAATCAACTTGATATTGTTACTTCCAGAAATTATTTTCCTATTTGCAGTATATCTCATGATGAAATTTCTGAAAGTTAATTACTCATTTTTGTGTAGTTCTATCAATTTTTTTTGTATGTGTTTGTATTTCTATAATCTTTGAACATCGTCTGTCAAGTGATGTAAACAATGTAGTGGTGCAATATAAGCTATATCGGCAAAATGTACGCAAAGGAGAAAGTGACCAGTTTGCTTCTCGGGAAATTCGGGAAAAAAACTTCCAAAGCAAATTGCAGCATTTGAAAGACCCAATTTGGCTACCGCTTACCGCACGAAACGTTCTCTCCTTGTTGTACCATGTCCACCGAAACCGAATAGTGGACGACCTGCGAACCTGATTTTACTATCCGGCATAGCAAAACTGTTGAAAACGGTTAAGGAGAATGTGAAGTGAAATCCAGTAAGTGCAATCCGGAAACAGAATAAAGAAGCGATTTTCTCAAAGTACTCCGTTGTCGATAGGCTTAAAAGCATCGTCCAAGACGAGGGAGAAATGCCATCTGATAACGGATCGATCAATGCACTGCGGATTGAGCGCTTGAAAAGATTGCAGTCTCAGTTGAAAATATAAAACAACTGATTATTGTGTTCCCATATGAAAAACATTTTTTCAGTTGATCCAATTCTCGAACGGATAGATATATTTCACCTCTGATGATGTCCCAAAAAAAAGTGAAATTTAAATTTACCACCAAGCTTCCCTCAAAAATCATGGTATTTTGAGATGCAGTGTCGAATGAATTGAAGATGGTATTTGTTGGCATAGTTGGCACATATTTGTAGAAGATACCGGTTTACCCAGGACTACGTCCTCCAGTAAAGGTGCTAAATCAGAACACAGGTAACGGTTAAGTTTGTTTGAAATGCTATACATTACAATCCCCTTGGCTGTAAATGGTTTAATATTTGCGGTCGCTTGTCGGCTCTCAGCCAATACAGCAAGAAAGTATACTAATCTTGTAGGGGAAGTGGGGGCTTAGTGGTCACCCTAAGAAATATGCCCATTTCCAGCGTCCATATACCGCTTTAATTCCCGTTTTTTGAAGAATATAACAGTTCAACTTATTGTTGTTGTAGATAGCAAACGGCTTAGACTATAAAAAAATAGTAAAATAGGACGAAATAGTACATTTTTTATCATAAGGAAAAAAAGTTGAAAAACCGATCTTTTTTTGACGTAGGACTACGTCTAACCGGAAGATATAGGGGGTGAAATGAAAATCTAGGCACTGAACAAGTAGGGAAAAATGCAAGATTTGGAACGCTTATAACTCGAGCATTTCTCAATAGATCACAAAGGTTTTTGCATCACTTGATAGGAAATATATCTACGCATCTATCATAACGAATAACATTTCATATTTCTTGAGATAAATAATTGAATAATTGTGAAATATTAAGCATTGTCCAAATGCACTATGTGCCCATTTTTGATTGGTCCATTTTGTGCTCCTCAAATCGTACCGACCAAAACGGGCAACCAGAGCAGCAGCGAAATAGAATGAAGCACGATTGGAAAGGAAAAAGAAAAAAGATGAACGAAACATTGGTCGCAGTCTCACACATGCGTAATTCTCGAGCCAGCCAGTCAGCTTAAAAATCCCCGCTCCGCTGCCGTAACGATCATTCTTTGTGTGGACACCGACTGGACAACATCGTTGCTGGACGGGCTGGACGGCGAGGGATCGAGTGCCTTTCTCAAGGCAAGAGGGTGGAGGTGGTAGCGCTGGAGTAGAGTAGAGTAGAGTTTTCAAAGGGCCTTTCTCAAGGCTAGAGACGAATGAACTGAAAAAGTTTAAAGTCTCTATAATACAATACCTTCCTTCCTTCCGTAACGATCATTCTCATTCAAACCGTACACCACATCGGTTCGCATCACAACACATCAACAAACCAACCCAAGCAACCATGTCTGGACATGGCAAAGGAGGAAAAGTGAAGTGAAAGGCAAAATCCCGCTCGAACCGTGTTGGTCTGGAGTTCCCCGAAAGGATAGCTAGCGCGTTAGTACCAGTGCACCAATCCACCTAGCCAGCGTTATATAGTTTCGGCCGCCGAAGTGATCGAGTTAGCTGGCAAAGCTGCTCGAGACGATAAGAAAACCCGCATTCGGAACAGAACACATTCGGTTCGGTGGACATCAAGACAACAGGCAGTTGCAGCGAGTGGCGAGTGGCAAACGCAATCGCAAAACGGCAGCTGGTAGCAGAAGAAAAAAGTTTGGTCTTTATACAATCTACTTTGGTGGCAAATCCAGAACAAGGCGGCATTGAGGGCGTTCGAAATGGTTTTTTTCAAAACCACGAGTACAAAGTTTTCTAAATTGGAACCATTCCATAAAACACGGCGCTTTTCAGGGCCATTAAACCTTCCAAAAAAGAGTTTACGAAATACAGTACCCCAAATAATAATAAAACACAAATTGATTTTTTCATAATTTGTTTGCCAGGATCTGATGAGTATGTGAATTTGGCAGTTGTTCTGAGCATATTGATAGTTGGGGACTTTCCTGATTATTAGATTCTCACCAATTCTTAAATTGTTTCCAGATTGAAAGTACAGTAATTTACAATTAGTTCGACATTTAGCTAATTGGACGGACATGTAATGCGAAATATTTAGTTGGACATTTTTGTAAACATAGAGATCCAAATTATGACCCCACATTGAAAGTCGACACTGTACCACTGTCATCGCAAATGTTCAATTACAGGTTAAAATCGCCTCCAATGCGACACTGAGTGGCGCTTCGGCACGTCGCATTGAATGTAATTTACTGTCACATGCTGATGGGAAGAAATTTTCCAACTGTGAAAGCTGTGGCGAGTGGCAAACGCAATCGCTAAACATGAAGGTTTAGCCGAACAAGATGGGGATATCGAGTGATAGCAAAACGATAAACTCGTTAGATTAAAGATAATTTTGTGATCCTGAAAAGGACCCTTTTTAGCCTGCATGTGAATCCAACGAGCGAACAAATCGTAATGAATGTATTTTTTTGCCATCGCTGCCTTTTAACGCTCTTTCGTTCGTCTCGTTGGACTCGCCCCTTTGGCTGAGTCTGCCGATTTGTCTCTATCCTGTGAGCGTGTACCGCTAGAGTACAAAAAGCGCGGATCCGCTGAAAAATATATCATTCTCTTTCAAACCTTAAATCAGTGTGGTTATATGGCATCGTTTCGCATCAACGGATTGGTGCCGGAGCACCAGTATACCTAATAGTGGTTATAGAATTTCGGCCGCCGGAGTGCTCGAGTTGGCTTGCAAAGCTGCTCACAACAATAAGAAAACCCGCCTACAGAACAGAGCACATTCGGTTCGGTGGCAAAAACTAGTTTCAGCGAGTGGCAAACGCAATCGCAAAACGGAAGCAGGTAGAAGAAGGAAAAAGTTTGACTGCTTTGGTGGCAAAACCAGCCACCGTAAAACACGGCGCTTTTCAGGGCCATTAAACCTTTCAAAGAAGAGTTATTGAAAGTTTTTCACAATACCAATGCATTCTAAAGTGACATAATATGACACATAATATAAACTGATTTATTTTGTTTATCTTGTTCTTGAACTTATTGGTGGTTGGGGTCTTTTGAATTGATCATTCAGTTTTCACAAACCCGTGCATGGTTTCCGAATTAAAAGTGGCTTCAAATTACAACACATTGTATGCAGGATGGCATTAACGAATTTTGTCGGTAGCAAGAACTGCTTTCTTTGGTTGATAACTGATGTTGAAAATTGACTGACGTTACATCTGCATTGTATAGAAAAATAACTAAGGAGCAACATGATGAGCTATGTATTTCCTGCTGCTCTGTTCTTATTTCAAAGGACTTTAATCCGATGATCATCCGTCCCTGTATTTACTGTTGGTTTTTCAGAACGCTTATAGCTCGTTTATTTCTCGACAGATCGTAGAGTTCGTCTCCAAAACCTCAGTTCTTTTTCATTTCTATTTACTTTGTTTGCGGAGACTACAAATCTTACAATTCATTCGTCTCCGAAACACGGAAACAGTTTAAGGTACGATAATGTGCTCAAAAGTGAAATATATGATAGTGAATGAGCTGATGACCACCTATGCATTCCCTATCACAGCCATCATTTTGATTGTACGATATGTGTATACGCCGGAAGATGCCCGACGTTGAACATTTAATAAGTACAAAGCCTTCAGAAAAAAATCAAGAATCAAGTTTGTAAAAAAAAACGCAAAAACACAACACCAAAGGTTCTTTTCAGAACCCCCAACATGTTCATAAAGAGTAAACAGTAAACTAATCCATTTTTCAGGTAGATAGGTAGGTATTCACGTAGGAGAAGAAAAAAAAACAATATATTTAAAATATATATTTAGCAAAAGCTGTCCCCTTTGTATAGTCCTACGTCACTCCGGTTATGTCCCCGACATTACCCACCCGTCTTTTTTATGCTTGGAGGTAAAGTGGTCACTCGCAAATATTAAGCTAAATGGGATATATTTATGCGTTTTTTCGACCAAACTTGTTCAAATCATTTTTGATATAGTTGATCTTTGTAAAGTTAACGCAAAGCATCAATTTTCCCCCTTTTTTCCAGAGATGAAAAATTTATAACTTTTGAAACACTAGACTGATTTAGATGATCGACATATCGAATTGAAGCCAATCATATAATCTTCATTGAAAAACTATTAGACTTGCAAACAAATTTTTTTTTTCATAATTATTGAAAGTATTTGTTTTCTATAGTTTACAAAAATGTTTAGTTTACGAAAAAAATCGATTGTCTAAATTTCCTTTACTCCCCCCTTGGAAGATTTTCGAGGATAAATAAAATCAAAATTTTGAGAGCTTTGAGGCACCCTTAAATCATGTGCAATTGAGCTGGCATTTTGCTCAGGTCATTTTTTGGGTCAATGAACAAAGTGTACATGGTCGGTTCTTTAAATTTGATAGTTATTTTTCTTCCATACCTTCATTGCCTCTCAGGTTAGGTCCCAAAAGGTCGATTTTTGGTCAAAAGTTTTTTTTTTCGAGATAACACCAGATCTCGACGTTTCATGCATTTTTAAGTCATTTGGCATCGAAATCAAAATTTCGATTTTCCAAATTTCCTTTACTTCCCCCTTGGCAGATTGTCGAGGATAAAAAAATCAAAACTTTGAGTGCAACCTCAATCATGTCCGATTGAGCTGAAATTTTGCACAGGTCATTTTATTGGGCCAATAAACAAAATGTGCATGGTCGGTTTTTAAAATTTGACATTTCGCTACCACCCTAAGGTACATGTATGAAATAAGCTTGGCCTATTCACCTGGAGTCTCAATTTAAATATTCTCATGCATTGAAATGGCATTTTTTACAGGGTCAAAACCACAAAAGGAATCTCTTCAATAGCAGAATGTGATGAGGTATATCAGCTTTAGTAAACAGAACATTGTAAGTCGTTATTCACCTATGACCACTTTGACTCCAAATATCAAAGTGATTTCTATACTAATTAATCGCTGAGATTAAACAAAATATCTGTTCACATCTCCTAGAATATGTAAACAGTCGTCCAAACTGATGATTTGTCCAAAATATCAGTTTGAATAAACTAAATCTCACGAGAAATTCCTTTGATACCTAGCGCACAGAACTACGGCCAAATGGCTATCGAGAGAGCAATTTCTGTTTTTATTTATATTTTGACATCCGACAGCTCTACTGAAGTACAGGGTGACTCAAAAGTCATTACATTCTTCAAATATAAAGTGACTATGAATAGGGCATCTATAGTCAATAGTTATACTACCAAACATGACCAATTTGCCCCCACTATCCATACTTTATGCAACAATATATCAATTCACACTTTTCATAAAAGAATTTTAATGATCAGTGAATCTGTTCACAAACCCAAACGGTGCTCCTAGGAATAATACAAAACGGTTCTCAATATAAACAAAAGTTGTTGCTTGAGGAAAGGTTTAAGGAAAACTCCATGTATTGGAGCAAACAGCATTGTTCTGTATGTACAAACAGAAGATAGAAGGCGGTAGACGCCAATCTAATTATTTTTGGGATACATGCGAACACTCGAACTGAATTTTGGGGACTGCTTCGAAAGGGTTACAGAGAACAATTATTTTCGCATGTGAATTGCCTAAAAATCTTGTGTCTTGTGAATCTCACCGAATCCGTAGTTTACATCTGAATCGGTCGGAGTTGCCAAGAATGGAACGAAACCAGTCTAGCTTGAATTGGACACAAACGTTTCAACAAGAAGGTCATCATCCAATAAGCGAATCTACCCTTCGATAAACAAAATGACGGAGTATCGAAAATTTTGAACATTTTTGGAAGAGCTAATGTCCAAAATTGTCAGCACTGCAAGAAAACAATTGAAACATTAAAACATGAACTTTCAGAGTACCCATAAGTAACTGCCGTGGGGAGATACATGCATGAAAAATTGACGACACGCGACGGTTAGCAGCGTCTCAGTTTAGAGGAATTCACACGGCCGATTTAGGACGACATAGCCTCAGCGGAAAAAGGGGTGATCTTGAAACTTTATTTAAACTATATTTCAACGAGAAAAAAAACACTGTGGCTAAAGGAAACATTCGGGGGTCTCCGTAGCCACATTGGTTGCGCGTTCGCTTAGTAAGCGATCGATCGTGAGTTCAAAACTCAGGGCCCTCATTGACCATCTTTGTGTTGTTACAGAATAACTACGTCCACGCAACAATCATCAGCGATGGAGATCGATCCACGGTCGAAATAAGATCGATTTATCCATACAACTGCTCTGCTCTGCAAGACACATCGGGCTGCTGTTCTATAAATAACTCAACAATGATCAATCAACTGTCTCCGCTGTCCGGTCTAACTGGATAATGGAAGAACAGAACGAAAACTCTTACGCCTATATTGCAACTGTGTAATGTGCTAATTATAGATATGATAAACATGTGACATGTACACGATTGAAATTCGGCTCTGTTACAGCTGAAATGCTAATAATCCTAAAATAAACAAAAGGGATAAAAAAAAGGAAACATTGCAATTCAAGCCCCGTCCGATGGCAACCAGAGCGTGAAAACAAAGGATTTTCATGATCTACTTTTACACTATAAAACCTTTCAAATACAAACGAAGAAGAAGAATCCATTACACAGCATCAAATCACGGTGTGGTTTTGTTCGCAACTTGAAATCCAAGATGGAACTCAAAAAATGTATACAAAGTGTCGGTTTTTCGAAAAAAAAGTGAAAAGTACATATACAGTAGGGTGCCAATAAAAAAGGTCATGTCTAATGTCAAAAAGTTACTTCATAAACAATGTAAATAAAAAAATTCAGCTTAATCGGACTTAAGGGAGAGTGGCGCAAAGCGGTCAATGTTAGAGTTTTTTGAAAATCGAAAAATCACCCAAAGGGGAAGTAAAGGAAATCGGGGTTTTCGAAAAAAAAAATTTGATGCCAAGTGTCTTAAAATTGCATGAAAAAAATTGCATTGAGATATAGTGTCATCTCGAATTTTTTTTTGTTGAAAATCGGCATTCTGGGATTTGTTTTTTTTTTCGGAGTAAGAAACGAAAGTATGGTTTTGGGTGCCAATGAAAATAGTTAACTCGATTTTTCATTCGGAGCTTGCTACGAAATGTTGATTTGCACGATAATATATCCTAGGCAAAATATTAGCCCATTCGGGTTTTATTTACTGGTGTCATAAACGTTAAAATTTGAGTTTTTTGAAAAACGAGAAATAACCGAAAATCGAGGTTTTCAAAAAAAAAATTCGATGCCAAATGTCTTAAAATTGCATTACTCGTCAAGATTTACAGTTCTCTCGAAAAAAATTTTTATCACCCAAGGGGGGAGGGTGATTTTTCGATTTTCAAAAAACTCAAACTTTGACCGCTTTGCGCCACTCTCCCTTAAGTCCGATTGAGCTGAAATTCAGCACAGTGTGTTTTTTTCGAGGTGGTGAACATTTTGAAATTTTAGGGTCGATTTTCTCCCATACATTCATTGGCACCCTCATATACAGCCATTTCAAGCCACACCAATATACTGGTTCTCCGATTTTCGTGAAAAGTGGTAATTTTGTTCTTTCTTGCAAAATATAACCGTATTTTTTCTATTTATTCATTAGGATGTCCATTTTTATTTTAGGGTGGTCCGAAAAATCAACTTTTCCTCTTTTTTTCCAAAAAAATACTTTTTTCCAAAATTCATTACTTTTGAACTACTAGTCTTCTTTGAAAAAATATTACAATTTCAAAAAAGTGGATTTCGTTTTCAAAATTGTTGATTGTATTTGTTTTTCATAGTTTTCATGGTCACGGGACCAAGGGCGCTGTATTTTTTCATATTTTTTTCTTGAAAGCTGGGGGTTGTTTACATATCACATCTAAAAATCAGAGAAGTGTTTTTTTTCGTTTTGAAGTTATGTTTTTTTAAAGTCAACCGATAGCCCAAAACATCAATTTTTCCACTTTTTCCCAGAGATGAAAAATTTTTTACTTTTGAAATACTAGACTGATTTAGAAGGTCGACATATCAAATTGAAACCAATGATATAATCTTCATTGAAAAACTATTAGACTTGCAAACAAAATTGTTTTTTTTTTCATAATCATTGATTGTTTTCTATAGTTTACAGGGTTTCTGGACCAAGCTATGTTATTTTATATTTTTTTCTTGAAAGCTGAGGTTTTTCTACACAATATATCCAAAAATCAGATTCGAGATTTTTTCGCTTTTCAGTTATTATTTTTCATAGTTTGATGTTTTTGTTGCAATAGATTAATGAATAGAAAATAAGAACATGGGAAACATATTTTTTTGCAATTGTAATAGGAGTACCAGTAATATTCTTCGTTTTTTCAAAAATTAATGCTTTATTCTGCAAAAATGGTTACAAATTTAATATTCAAAATATTAACCATCGCTAGTCACAACTTTTTCCCATCTTTCTGGCAATTCACGGATCCCTTTGCGGAAATAATCGGCCAGTTTGTCGGCTAACCACGATTCGATCCAATTGTTGACTTCATCAAAATTGGAGAAGTGCTGGTCAACCAGACCATGTTGCATCGATCGAAAAAGGTCGGACGGAGCAATACGGCGGGTGGGATGACTTTCCGCAGCTTTTTTTCTTCATATTGAAGTGATGAAGTAACACTCCCCGCAAAAACACTCTCGTTGGTACGAAATTCAACATATTCGAAGTAGCAAAAAACTATGTTGTTTACGCTTCAACTTTTTGACACATACTAAAAAAGATGCGCAATGACAGTAGCTTTCCAACGAATGTCTGGAAATTTGATTCACTGGAATAATAATCAAGTTACACCATCTGTTGTAAAACCGTAGAAACTTACCGGTACACCTAATAAAATTTTTGTAAAAAAATAGCTTATGAATTTTTAAATAAAGCATTTGAAAAAAGGGCTAAATTTGTTGTTTTTTGACCATCGGTTAACTGTGAAAAATCGTCAGGAAAAAACACACCTCTCTGATTTTTGGATATGTTATGTAAAAAATCTTCAGCTGTCAAGAAAAAAATATGAAAAAATATAGCACCCTTAGTTTCGAGATCATGAAAACTATAAAAAAATACATTCAATACAAATCCAAAATTTTTGTAAGTGTAATATTTTTGCAATAAAGACTGGCTGATTTGCTTTAATTGGATATGTCGATCAGCTAAATCGGTCTAGTAGTTATGAATTTTTAATAAAATCATCATTGGAACAATGGAGAAAAAGTTGATTTTTCGGATCTTAAATGGAAAATAGGTACCCTTATTGAAAAATTAAAAAATACCACGCCTGGAGTACGTTTGGGTGATTGTCTTCTTAACGTACTAACGATATTTTATGGACTGTCAACTAATCCAGAGGGGGCCTTGAGTGATGGCACGGAGCTAGGTCCGGCCAGAACAAAATATCTTCATCATTATTATGCCTTTTTACAAAAGCAACCATTCTTGGCAATCGGTTCTTCGTGTAGCCACCTGCGATTCCGAACGCTGTCCAAGAGCGCTTTTCTCGGAGAAAACTCTGTACCGCGACTTTCGTTTCATTCAAACGAAAACACACTTAGCACGAACAACGCCCACAAAGAGGAGAATCAAACCACACACAGTTGTTTGTCTTTCAATCTAGAGCGTGTGACGAAAAACTTCTTATTATTAGCTAGCTATAGAATACCCATGACCACAATACAAGTCGGAAGAACTTTCTTTGATGAAAAATCACTCGGGAAGAATCGAACCAAAGACCTCGGCATGATATGTGTGAAGCCAACCACTCGGTCACGGGAGCACTGGTGATAATCAAATCCACGCTGTATCAACCAGTGTACAAGGAAACATTTCGCAGGGCTTGCTTACCAACCTTAACATAATTTGATTGAAAATTACAAAAAGTCCAATTATTACTCGAATTCATAAACAGAAACGTCTGTAGCACTCCAGACTTACCATGGTACGTAAGTAGAACATGGTATGATCGTTGTTTTTTTTTTTTTGTTTCAACTAGTGCATTTTTTTTCGACATACAATCTGTCTGTTTTCCATTTTGGAACCCAGGAGATTATAGGAGCTTGTATAGGAGCTGGATGCAAACTCGATATGGAATTTACATTCTGAGAGGTGAACTCACCAGATTACATTGAAGTGATGGAAAACCTCATTTAGTACCCCAAAAACAAAAATTAATGGTTATGTCACATAAGACCAATTATTAACCCTTTTGTTACGAGCGTCGTCTTTAGACGACATGAAATTCATATTGCTCTTCGATCACACCAGCGCGATGTGCATACTTTTCGGCGCAGTGCTTCGTACAGGGGTAGCACTTCGGCGGAGCACACTGCCGTAATGAAAGGGTTAAAGTAAATGTGGCTATAGAAAATAACTGATGAATTTTATGAACAGTCTTAAAACCACAAACTATTATTATTCTCAATTTTCAACTTGACCTATTTTGAAACATTATATAATTAGAATCTCAATTCAGCAAGCAACTCCAAAATTACGCCTGAAATATGTCTGCGGCTAAGAAAAGTGGCCGAAGTGTTAATGCGATGATAACTTATCTTTCAAAATATTAGGTTGGGGAAAAACTAATCCATTATTTTTGCGTGAAATTCAAAACTTTTTTCATTATGCTTCGGATTGTCCGATTTTGGTCAAATATACACCGTTTTGTTGTAAAATTTGTTGCCATTCTGAAGGACGCTTCATAATGCCCCTTCCATAGAAGTCTTGTTCCTTATTAGCGAAAAACTCTAGCAATCAATTCTTACAATCTTCTCTTGATCCTAATTTCAAAATACTCAGGAGGTTTTCACAATTCGAGAGAAAAGTAGTAATCGCTTGGTGCCAGGTCCGGACTGTATGGTGGATTCATTAAAACATGAATACAAGCTCCCGGAGTTGTGTGGCCTTGCGTTGTCCTGATGGAACCTCCTCTGCTGATCGATTCCGGGCGTTTCTGGTCAATCGTTAGCTTTAAACGGTCCAGTTGTTGACAGTAGAGATCTGAATTTAGTGAATTGCACTTAAAAAATAAATAATAAAATAAAATAAAAAAGCAAGTGTTTTACTGTTACAGTATCGGCACCATAAACGCCATTCACAATTTCAGTGGTCTAGCTTGCATTCTCGCCTTTGTGAAAGAAAAAGTGTAAAATTTATCGAATTTTCTCTTTGTTGGTTTCCATTGTTGAGACCCTGTAACTCAAAACTGCATGGAACTAACAGAAAACAACAGAATAATTTTTCAGTTCAGAGTTTGAAAAGTGCAAAAAAATATTTTTCGTAACAACGGTTTCGAGTCTATCGAACTTCCATGTCAATTTTTTTCCCATCCACACTTGGCGCCCACTATCCCGGCTCCTTGAGCGCACAGTTAGCTCCTAGAAAAGGATTGTTTCTTCCACATATCTTAGTGACTACTATTCGCCAGCGGTAATAAGCAACATAATAACACACATACCCTTCCGGCAATGGTCCTTGTGTTTATTTATGCTCTCCCCCCTTGTCTTGCTGGAAAACATCGACCCAAGAAAAGCCCCACTTGTTTTTACACACACGCTACAGATCTAGAAAGGAACCGGAGCTTGTCGGTGGCCTCCGAACTGGAACCACCAGGAGGAGGACTTTATTAGGTTATTTATGAGACCAATAAAGTAAGACGAAAGAATAGGCCAATCCAAACAAGAGACTGTTTAACTCTGGTGGGTGTGGATGTGTGTGCCACAATGAGGCTCGGGCGTTGAATGGAATGCCAAATTATGGAAGAAGACTCGCTCGCCTCTGACGGAATGTCCGGAATGCTTGCCACAAGGGGTGCTAATGGTGGTAAAGGATTAACCTGAACCGAATTCTGGGCACCTTGCCATGCCAATCGACGCCCGAGCTTGTGGGCGCAAGGTGTGCTCCCGGGGGTTACACTTTTTGTTTTTCGATTTTCACACGTCGCAAACATTTGTCCCAGGCCGGTGTGTTTGTTCATCCGGGTCACGTCCGGACGGACGGGAATGTTTGAATGTGTGTACTTATCGTAAGCATTGATAAGAGTGGGCTGTCGAGAGAATGAGCATAGTCGTTCCCTCGGGGGCATATTGTGTGCATCAGACTGGGGGGAGATGGGGCCATTTCGTGTTACACCTATTATTTTCCATGTTATGATTCTATATCGTTAGGATAGGAAGTGTGTTGAGCAAATTACGAACCATCTAGCTAAATTCACCCAAAAAAATCGTAGTTTTATTTTGAGTGTGTTATAAAAACTACTGCATTCCGGTTTATCCTACTTTTTTGAGAAAAGTGTGTTGAACAGAAATATTTATATCATTGTCCCAACAAAAATAAATCTGAAAGACATTTAGGTCAAATGTGGTAGACGCTAACGGTGCGACCAAAATGAATGAATGTACTTCGAAACAATATTTTATTTCTCCACCACCAGCTGCCTTGCATTAGATTAGCATGCCGCTCAGTCCCGCAATGTCGCATTCATTGGTCGAAACAACTCTTTCTTTTCCGAGACCTTGATTTAATCAATCTATTCCGGACCTTCGTCGGGGTCATTACTATTCTAATCAACCGCAAGCTGTGGAACGCAACCGTTCTCACATGCTGACTGCACACAAAACTCCAGCATACATAGTTTATGCATTTATACACCCAAACACTCGTTCTGCCATGGCTGTGTAATTTATAAGCTGATAAGACGATTTATTGCCCCAATGCACAATTCAATTGATATGCGCCTTGTTCTT
Source organism: Toxorhynchites rutilus septentrionalis (assembly GCF_029784135.1). Classification (NCBI taxonomy): domain Eukaryota; kingdom Metazoa; phylum Arthropoda; class Insecta; order Diptera; family Culicidae; genus Toxorhynchites; species Toxorhynchites rutilus. The sequence continues at coordinate 96,179,733 of NC_073746.1, read as the reverse complement.
TCGTGTTCGCTAGCTTCGGTCGTTCGAAGAAATGGACGTCTGGGTATATGATGCGTACCGAACGAACCCTTTCCGGATTTCGCTTCGAGCATAACGGGGAGCTCGGCTTCGATGTGATTGATTGCGCAATCGAAGCTGCACTGCAAATGATACAGTTTGAAGCGAGCGATGGAGAGAAGCTTTAAAGCAGCCCTTTGGAAGCGATGCCGATTTAAATCGCCCATCACCAGCCCAACCCAGCCCAAGTGACCCAGCGGGATTGGATGTCAAACATGAATTGCCTGGCACAACTCGATTATTACGTTAGAATCCCTGACTAGATGCAAAACGTGAGTGTCATACCGTACAGATCGATATACATATCTTTTTGATTCGACTTCTCACCATCGGACTAGATTTTCCTTCCCAATCAGCGTCGACTGGATCCGACAACACCTTTATTTATTGCACGGCAAGCACATCAATTCAGCCGTTGAAAAGAAGATTGATTGAGATTAATGAAACATCCCCACTTGTATTCACAACCATCGATCTGCCACACCTCGGGCCATGATTCGCTCAATTGCATGGTGCCAATTCACGTTACCAACGCTGTACTGGATTGAACTTTGACACCTATCCTGGCAATGTTCTGTGGCCCACCTGAGTCACATTTGCATTCTAGACCAGGCGATGGCATTGGTGAAACGGGCATCACCTGGGGGAAGCGAGGAAACCAAGGACGACGGACAGATTAATCAAACTTCCCGATAGGATCGGATTGCGTTTGCAGTTGCATTGATAGAGAGCACTACGATTTGGTATATTTTTTTTATCAAGGTTTAAAGTTACGTGAAACTTCCGGATCTTAAAAATGAGATAAATACGTGTTTGTGTTGTTACATACTGGGCTTATTAGATCTCGGATATTATTTTTACTCTTCCCACATGTACGACAGAACCTTTTTCTATCAACTGATTTCGTGTTGAATTCTGTTGAATTCTGTTGAATTCTGTTGAATTCAAGGCAACAGGTAATGCGAAGTCGGGCAACAACCAATGTTGGTCAACAGCGCATTTTGTTTTATGGACCGTCCCGTTTCAATGCTTTGCCACCGGAAATCCGAGCAATAACACGCTCAGATCTTTTTAAAAATAAATTGAAGCTATACCTAAAATCAATTATAAGAGTTTTCCTAGTATAGATTTCGGTCAACCACAATAATCCACCTCAGTGTTTAGCTTTCTTATTTTTGTATGCTTGCCAGTTTCTCTTATGATCGTGTACAATCTATGTTTTATATTCAAATTTTTGTTGTTTCTATTTATCTTTTTTACTATGTTATATTCTTATATTATATTGGATCCCTTAAAAGAAATACTATTTTCACTGGGATCCATACATCATCGCTCTACATGTTATTGTCCGCTCACCTCGTACCTAAATATCTTGTTTTGTCCTGTGTAATGGTAAATTGTCTTAAAAAAAATTTTTTTTCAGCAAAAAATTATATGGTTCCCAACTCTAGAATTCTCGAATAAGAGTTTCTTCGAGATGGGGGTGAGTGGAGGGGAAAAAAATAAAAAAAATAAAAAAACAGGTTGACTTATATGCTATGAAAAGAGCTGAAGAGCCTCATACTTCCATCAGAGGTTACTAAGCTGATAAAAAAATCTTTTCTTTATACATTTTCACTCTTTGTATTGCACATTTTAACGGGTAGAGAGAACTTTATTTTCCTCCATAGAAATAGCTCTCATTTGTAACTCCAGTGAACGTGTGTATATTTCCATTCAAGGTTAAATAAATGTACAATAAGTATTCAAATTTAACCATAAATAAAACTTTTGACGTAGGACTTCGGTTTTAATTTCTAAGGGGGGGGGGGGTTTCGCTCGACGAAAAAATGTAACGTTTATTAACACTAAACCTACCAAGGGGGGTCAAATGACCCATTTTAAACGTTTAGTCAAAATTTACTTGCAAATTACATTGTCACAACACAATTTTTCCTACACTACTTTTCTTAAAACGTACATAGAATGTATTTTTCAGTGTTTACTCTTCTCTTGTTATTTTTTTTACTGAGAAATATTTGTAATCTGCCTTAACTACCGTAACGGGTCATTTGACCTGTGCAAACATTCAAATGATATCAGAAAGATTTGTATGTGTGGTTGTGATAGAAAACTATTGTATTACACATTGTTGCTATTGCTTTATATACAGGGTTTTCCATTTCGGGCTTCCGAAAGTATACAGCCCTGCGCTTACAACCGTTTGACATAGCTGTCAACCAAAGCGTCATATCGTTAGTTGAATGTCTGCCATTTTACAATACGGTTCGTTTTATCATCGCACAACGTGTTTATTTTGTTAAATTATACTATAAAAATGATGAAAAACCGGCAAATGTTTTTCGAGCATTACGGACGGATTTTGGTCGTCATGGACGGCCTACAGAGTACACAATCGCTAATGTAGTGCGTAAATTCGAACAAACTGGATCCGTAGCGGATATTGTGAAACCTGTGCATCATCGTAATGTGCGTTCGGCCGAAAATATTGCTGCTGTTGCTGCCAGTGTGGAGGATGACCCGAATGTTTCGATTCCACGGCGTGCCCAGCAATTGGGCTTGTCTAACACATCATTGTGGCGAATTTTGCATTTGGACTTGCACCTACATCCATATAAAGTCCAACTGGTACAAAAATTAGAGCGTGGTGGCCATGGAGTGCGTCGGGCATACGTCGATTGGGTGAACGAACAACAGCAGCAAAATGCTGAATTTTCGCATCAAATTTTCTGTGAACACCCAAAATTTCCGTATATCAGAAAATCATAAAATCCACACGTGATTGTTGAGAGGCCATTGCATCCGCCAAAAGTCACTGTTTGGTGCGCATTACGGAGTCATCGGGCCGTATTTCTTTGAAAATGAGGACGACGAGACGGTAACTGTGAATGGTAAGCGCTAAGGCTGCATGTTAACCGATTTTTTTGCCACAAATTGGATATGGATACGGATGACATGTGGTTTCAACAGGACGGCGCCACGTGCCACACAACACGACCGAACATGACCATATTGCGAACGAAATTTGAGGGACGCATAATTTCGCGTTTTGGTGATGCCAATTGGCCGTCCAGATCATGCGATTTGAACCCGCTAGACTTTTTTTTTGTGGGGTTATGCGACAGACCGTGTCTATGCCAACTCCCCGCAAACTCTTGAACATTTGAAAGACAACATTCGAGAAGTTATGACCGAGATACCGCCCCATATGTGCCGAAAAGCAGTCTTCCGTGTTTCACAAAAAACACTGCGTCCGGGATAAACATGTCCATGCTGCTGTTCGCAGTTTTGTGTTTGAATACAAACATGATTTTTTCGTACCTATGTTTGAAAATGTGACATGTTTGTATTCGTGGTATGTTTGGACATACGATGTTTAATCCCAATGTTTCACATGATGTTCGAACATGGTGTACAGTTTCTCTTGCATTTTCACCCCAAACACCGGCAGTGCGTAGAGTAGAAGAAGCGAATCGGACACCACACCACCACCATTCAACGCGTGGTGTGTTGGTATGTTGACATGGAGAAAATGCTTTCCTATCATGACAATGGATGCTTCGTCTAAAATATTGGGCAAATTAAATAAACCTCTTTATCTATTCTGAACAAAATAAACGTCGATTGATATCAGAGTTTTTCACAATTGATATCATTATTTAGTGCACGCATCAATTTATATATTGAATTCATGTAACATTCGCTATTATTAGCTATTTGAACAAGTACTAAAATTGAATAGAGCGTGGCGAAGATGTTTAGTTAACCACAACAAATTTTGATTACAATATTTCTATAATTTTAATCGAATATAAGGTACCACAATTATTCAGCAGTGACATGTTAGGCGTGACGCTAATCACTCGACCACGGGAGCAACAATTTTGGCTGGATCTTTGAATACAAATGGCCAATACTGTTTGTTCGCGACGAACGCGACCCGAGCTATAAAACGAGCGAAGAAGAGGAGAAGAAAGGATGATGCAATCGCATGCACACATAGCATATGCAGTGCAGTGTAAGTGTAGCTTTTAGTTTTTTCCTTCATTCAGTTTGTGATAACATCGAGAAATTAATGGTGTGTTTTAGCCGCTGAAATTTCTCTGCTGGTTCTGCTGTGTGCCGCTGAAGGATGCATCTAAGACTAATTTTTGAGTATTTATTTTTTTGGTCAGCATTTGTACGACGTCGCCCGCTGTGCAGTCGGTTCCCCAGACTTTAATTGCCAACATGCACGCAAAAAAAATCTCATAGAAAGCTTCTTTCTATTCAGAGAATGTTTCTCTGCACGAAACCAAGGATTATTTAATCAGACTTGCAAAATATGTATGAACTCATGGCCTCTCAGCTCATGTGATTTTTGTAATGCGAATTAAATTTCAAGTTCGTTTCTGTGAAAAAGTATTCAACGAAGAAATGTTTTGGGATGAATAATTTCTTTCCGTGTATGAAAACGAAACGAAACGAAAGCAATGAGTGCTGCGACATCGGGTGATATGTTTGTACATGATGTTCTTCAATTATAAACATCGTGTTTGTTTTCACATGTCTATGTTTGTGTATCATTGTTCGTGTTGGGGATAGACACTCAACACTAGCGAGAATCATGTTCGAATTCAAACAAAAACATGGAATTTTCACATCGCGTGGACATGTGTAAGTGTTTTTCGGAAGACTGCCGAAAAGTCATCGAAAATTACCTGTTCCGGATCAAGATGTGCGAGGAAGCCCTAGGTGGACATTTGAATGATGTTGTATTTCACACATAATGGCATAAACCAAACTTTAATTTGAAATAAAAGTTTCATCGAAATTCGAATTCTAAGTGTGTTTTATTTCAATTTACTTTCGCAATTTAAAGTTGGAAAACCCTGTATTTTGTTGTATTTGTGAATGAATAGTGAATGATTAGAATTAACCAGTAACCATTTCAAGCTACAGTGCTATTTTGCGTGTCAAAAATTGTAATTTAATTATTTAAATAAATTTAAATTTCACTAACAATTTTAATTCTAAAAATGTCGAAATATACAGGAGAAATATGGTATGTCACGTTTCTCAACAAAACTATATAAATCGATTCATTGTTCACTAACTATTCTTAAAGGGTCACTTGACCCGCTGTGGTAGGAATAGGTATACATGAAACATCGGTAGGTTTAGTGTTAAAAGTTTTCAAATGCATATTACGCAAAATCGTTCTTACGATATATGTTATAATATATACCATTAGACAGCAAATTTATCCAGCATTTTTTTCGCCAGAGACATCAATAGTGCAAATAATAAAACAAGTGAGCAATTTAACAAATAAAAGAGGTATGTTTTGCAAGCGGATGCGAAGGTAAATGCTTTATTATGCATTCCTTCTTCCAACTTCGTTCCCATGAATGTTGTATGTAACACAGAATTGCGTGCAATAATTCGTTTTATCTAACAAATTAGCAAGATGTTAATATAATCAGATGCAAGATTTCATGCATCACCCAAACTTCATGCAAGATTTCATCAAAGCAACGAGGAAAGTGTCACTCATACAGTGATCGTTCATTAATTAGGAGGAGGAAGAGATTATCATGCGAAGACTTATTGAGATCGGTATTACATCGCATCACAAGAATTAAACGAAATGAAATATTAATATTCTTCATGACTCATATTCATAATTCTCAATGACTCAATTCCTTCTATGATAGATTGAGCAGTAGAACCAATACGACTTGATTGTGGTAGTCTGCAAACGAACATTGTTTCACCGAATAAGCTACTGCTCCCAATGCCTAATAATAAGCAATTGAAAGAAATCTCAATACCATAGCTATCCATTAAAAATAAAGCAACTTCATGATTTCATGTGTTTTTTCATTTCAAAATATCACGAAATCGTGAGTATTTCCAACATGTTTTTTTCGTTTCTTCCCCATAAATTCCATATTCAATGTAATCAATGACGGTATAGTAAATATACTTCATTTACCATTCCACCCTGTTATGTGTCCCACTGATATTCATTAATCATTTTCGGTTAGACAGTTGAACTTCCTGCCAGAAGCTTATTGTCTTTCTTTGTTCGTTACAAACCGTTTGAAGATTATGGGTAAATACAACAAACGACCTTTTTTCAGGGCTACTATCAATAGTTTCAAAAGAGTTAAAATTACATATTTCTGAACAATGGAAATAATTACATCTAAAATAACCAAGTGTTCTGAACAATCACAGTCCTACGTCAAACTTCCGTCCGTGCCCCTAGACTCAGACCCTTATCAAACTTATCAAACTAAGGTCAATGAGCTAGTCTTCTTTGAGAAAGTATTTTTCTCGCGAAAAAATGGGATTTTATTTTCGTAATTATTGATTGTATTTGTTCTTTTATAGTTTACGTGAACCAAGGGCGCTAGATTTTTTTTAGATTTTTTTTGTTGAAAGCTGAAGTTTTTTTTTGCATAGCATACTTTAAGTTCAGAAAAGTTTTTTTTTTATTTTTGAGTTATGGTTTTTCAAAGTTAACTCAGTCTTCGTCCAATATTTCAATACGACTAGACTAGATCTGGACTAGAATTCGCATGCGTAATATTTTTTCAAAAAAGAATAACTCATTGGATTCAATTTGATATTAATACGAATATGAATCGGTTCAGTAGTTCAAAAGTTATAAATGTTTAAAAAAAGTAATTTTTGGAAAAAAAATATTTGGAAATAAATTGGTCTATCGGTTTACTTTGAAAAACCATAACTAAAAAATGAAAATAATTAACTCATATTTGGATACAATTGGATACAAATACAATCAATAATCACAAAAACATTTTTTTTTCCCAAGTGTAATATTTTTTTAAACAATATGACATGTCAATCATCTGAATCGGTTCAGTCGTTCAAAAATTATGTAGTTATGTTATGTAAAGTTATAAAAAAAAGGGGAAACATTATTTTTCGGACTACCCTATAACAGGACATGTAACGAATAGTTCAGGGGGATATTATAATCTAAAAATTCGAAAAAAACGTTTTTTTCATATTTCTGAAGTTTAAACATTATAGAATATGCTCCTGGAGTCATTTTTTGAAATTCCCATTATGACCATTTTAATGATGTGCGCCTAATCTAACACGGCATTGTTTCAAAACTTCAAATACGCTTTCCTCGAAGCCAGTTTTTGTCATGCTGGCGTACACGATATCTCAAGTTTTACTGAACCGATTTATTTCGAATTAGATGTGAATAGGTATATATACAACTCCCTACCGCATGAACCGATAAAAAAAATTACCATTTAAAAAAAAATTAAATCGTCATGAAAAAAAACGTGCTGAACAACAAATTATTTTTCAACCTTCTGCCATTTTAGTAAAAAAATCCACGGGGTTGTATCCGAGACACGACCGCTTAGGACGTAGGACTACGCAATCTTTTTTTAAAATTTTTTGGTTTATCATTTCGGATATCATTTGCGAATACGTCGAAAGTTCATAAATAACTCTTTAGTGAAAAGTTCCGGAGACCCATAAAAGGTTTAATGGCTTGCGTGGTTTTGTAAAAATCATTTAGAGAAGCAACGATTCTTTCTTGCCTTTGCGAGAACAATACACTAATTGGTCATGTGTCGCAATTTGTTTCTTTATATCAATGCACGCATTGCACGGAGTATTTAACGAGAGGCATCTCCCGTGCATCGCCATTCAACAAGCATCAAACACACGTCTAACAGATGCACAAAGTTGCAGCGATAAACTTCAAGTGAAATATTCGCTAACGTTTACAGCTCGAGGGGAAACATAAAACACAAAACGAGCAGAATAAGCGACCTTTGTTGTTTCGGGCACAGAAAGATTCTGAGAATTTTCCTCAAATTCCTCAAATTACAATACTTACTTACTTCGCAAATATTCTCTTTTCGTTATCCCCCTTCTTTGATTAAATTGTTTACGGAGACTTTAAATCCAACGATTCATTCGTCTCCGACTGTTTCTATTCTAGCGGCTGCATAGGTTGCTCGTTATTGACAGCTCTGTTCGGAAAAGCACACAAATGGACAGAACAAATGAATGCGGAAATGGGAATGCTTTCAATTTTCATCAATTTAAACCATATACAGACTATGGGGTTGTAATATATAGCATATCAAACAAATCTTAGAAAATTTCTGATTCGATTGGTATGCAAATCATTAAAATCCGTTCGCAGCAAAAATAGTTATTAACATTAACTTTATTTCATAAAAACGTGACCTGTTTTCTGATTTGGCACCCTTAATGTAAGACGTAGTCCTACGTCAAAACAATATTTTGACTTCTCCGAGGTTCATATCATAGCGACATCTTTATTGATTCAGAATGTTTTCGCTTTCTATGTTTCGGCTAACCAGAAGGGCTGGAATCATGCAAGTCATGGCCCTACTTTTTTTTAACTCCCTGGTGAATTAGTTAAAATAAAAATATGGAGTGTGTTGGTGAGAAAGCTACTATTCCACAATTACACACGACCTTGTGACATAGAGAATTCGCGATGACAGTGTCGACGTCGTCATAATTTGGATCCCAAATTCAATAGTGTAATCTTTATCAGATTGTTGGAATTCGAATGAAAATTTCTACATCATGTTATTTAATTTCTTTAACGCGTATTTCTGACTCTTATTTAACAATTTCCGACATGATTACTGAAACTTTTGACATAGGACTATGTCTTTGATTTCTATATAGGGGGTCACTCTACGAAAAATGTAACGATTCATTAAGAGTTTTAAAACGAATATTACTCAAAATCGTTACATATTTTGTGTTATATACCATTGGACAGGAAATTTATCCAGCATTTTTTTTTGCTTAAAACATGAATAGTGAATATAGTAAAAAAAAAAGTAAACAATTTGACGATCAAAATGAGCATGTTTCCTTTCGATTGCACTAACCACTTGTTTCCTTCCCGACGCAACGAGTAATCTTTTTGTCTAAATTCGGGCGTTAGTTCATTATTCTCCATTTACCGATAATAGGCATTTATCAGTTATTGTATTGTATGTTGCCAATCAATTCATGATCAATTAACATTTTTATCGTGTAGTGTCCCAAAAGAGCACTCATGGCCATAGGATGCTTAACATATTGCGGACCGCTCGCGAGTTTTCTCGTGTTTCGCGTTCCGTCTGCTACGGATGGATCACGAAATAACCCGTGTTTTCTACACTTGAAGGTTGAATCGTTGGTTTGCCAAGAATCTAACAAGGCCTACCGATGGCTCGTCCGCATCGAAGGAAACGATCCCATTCGTGGAATCCGAACAAATGAAGCGTTCAAGTTTGCCCCAAAACGTGCGGTCTTTAATGTGTTAATATACATCACCTGGCTTTTTACAACCCCCTACAAACAGTGTTCCGGACAACGTGGCAACGAAGGAGAGAATGCTATTTTTATCTATAATATGTCTCTGTAGCCATGGATTTATTTGACTTAGGCTTATATTTATGTAGATCTCAACTATTTAGACTGGTGTTTAAAAATGATACATGATGACTCTTTGTCTTCTTCTGCATAATTTAATAAACAGAAAAGAAGGGTAGTAATGGTTTTAATGATATTTTTGTGTACATTTTTGAACAGAATATGGTTCTGGATTCTACCACGCTATCTCGTCTAACCCGTTTAAAAGATACAAGTTTATACAGGAAACGGGGTTTTATGTATCAAAGGAGAAAAAAATACAGATTTTATATAACGAAATAACTTTATTCAAATACAATTACTACACACAATCACAGTCCTATGTCAAGATCCCGTCCGTGTCCCTTGGCTCAGACTCATCAATTTTTTCCTATAATATAACATTGTCTTCAAAAACTTTTTCAACCCCTGCAAAAAATATGTTTTTCATTTAAATAGAATTGAATACGGAGGAGTTGACTTTAATTCACAATATCAATTATAAAAACGTGTTTATTCCGCCTGGAGAGCAATTGTTGTCTTTGACGCACTCCCAAACTCGCAAACGAAGCTCAATGCTGTCAACGCGAATTAGGTTCACATCTAGTTGGGTACTGCATCCGTGTGAAAATGCCATACAATGAGTTTTCTCGCAGTGTGCTGTGAATGCTTATGAAATCAGGCCGGGAAAAATGAATAGAAGCGATTACCCAAATAATCATGTTTTCCAATATATTTCTGTGAAAGTATTGAATTTCTACAAGTTCAATTCTTACAATCCATTTAACACTTCCGTCGTCCCGTCACCCAGATATACTGAATAGGATTTTCAAAAGGAATTTGATAGGATAGGCACATAAGTGTAACTGTAGGATATGTAGAAAAATAATAAAATTATAACCATATTATTATAATGTTTATACTATATTTTTTATTAATTTATAATGCGGATGATTTGTACTGGAACTTTCTGCGAAACCCATACAATATAACATGTGTTTCCGTTGTCAATTAATCTTCAAATAAAATAAAATATTACTAGATCATATAAAAGTTGTCTACAAACTAAGTTTGATCTTCGTTTATTAATTTATTCGCTAGTTGGGCTCCGCAAGAAACTCAGAAATGTCACTTTGGGCGACGAACGTGTTAAAAGATATTCAGTCCATATAACAAACGGATCTTTTCAAGACAGCCTTTATAATTTAAAAAAGAACTTAATTCAAAAGCAATTTGTTCCTAATATTCAGAGTCCTACGTTTAGGTCTCATACGTGCCTCTAAGCACAGACCCCTCCTCTTTTTTTTCATCAATTCATTGTTTTTCCTATCTGAAAATTAAAAAATAAATGAAATAAATTTTTATAAAAATACACAAATATCTACTCTCAAAAATCATCATTTCCATCGAGCCACCGCAGCGCCAATAAGTTACGTTTTTAAAACAGATTACGTTTCAGAAGACATGTCACGTTTTTATGAAATAATGTTCATGTTACTAATTATTTTTGCTACGAATGGATTTTGATGATTTTCATACCATTCGACACTGTGAAAAGATGAGATATTGCAATGAAAGCTACGCCCGATGAGAGCTTGCTCACATTGCCGGAGGCTAAAAGCAGAAAATTTGCAATTTCTACACCCAGGTTTTTTTGTGCGTTTTTACTAGGTTTTTTTTTACACGGATTCTCGTTTTTCGGGTTTTCAAATTAAGGTGGCTTTTAAGGTACGGCCCTGTCTTTTAAGGTACGTATCCCCTCCGTAAAGAATCTTGTATGTTTTTATCAGTATTGCTCCTGCCAACCAGCGGTCAAAATAATCTTGGAAGGTTGATAGTGTGCCATGTTGTGAATGAAATCGTGGAGCGATTTTGTTTGCAATTTGAAATTCAAGGTGCAATTAGATGAAATGATTCAGCATATCGGTCCTCATGCCATCTGGTGGGAATGACTTGTATTTTCTTTACATCACACGCACACATTGTTGTTGGGTATCATGTGTTACCAAGTTTTCAGATTGAAATGGTTACCATTAAGCAATTTCGTTGTGTTGTTTATCAGAAATGTGAACTTATTGTAGGGGAGCGGACCCAAATATGGAACGCGTCAATATCTCGAAAAGTAAGCAGCGCATTCTACCGGCGCTGGTTGGAAGTTGTTCCTCTAGTGAAATAACCACGCCTGACGAGGTCTGGTGGTGATGCGATAATTTTTGTGGTTGTTATCAACGAATACGTGATTTGTGATGACTTTTTTTCTATGGTTTTTCATTATAAAAATTTCGGGTCGAAAAAGTCTCGGAAGTTCATGTTGTTCGGTGCCATTGGAATGATCAAAATGAGTACTTTCAGATGTCAACCCACTTTAAAATTATGATAAAGTCATTTTAAAAAAAAAAGACGGGTGGGTAATGTCGGGGACATAACCGGAGTGACGTAGGACTATACAAAGGGGACAGCTTTTGTTAAATATATATTTAAAATATATTGTTTTATTTTCTTCTCCTATGTGAATACCTACCTATCTACCTGAAAAATGGATTAGTTTACTGTTTACTTTTTATGAACATGTTGATGGTTCTGAAAAGAACCTTTGGTGTTGTGTTTTTGTTATCACTCGATATTCCCATCTTGTTCGGTTAAACTTTCCTGTTTAGCTATTGCGTTTGCCACTCGCCACAGCTTTCACAGTTGGAAAATTTCTTCCCATTCAGCTTGTGACATGTTGTTCAGTAAATTACATTTAATGCGACGTGCCGGAGAAACACTTTGCCACTCACTGAAACTAATTGTTGCCTTGATGAGCGCCGAACCGAACCTGCTCTGTTCTTGATGAGGGTTTTCTAATTGTCGTGAGCAGCTTTGCAAGCCAACTCGAGCACTCCGACGGCCGAAACTCTATAATCGCTGTTAGGTATACTGGTGCTCCGGCACCAATCCGTTCGGCCTAGTTACCCTTGCGGAACAAACAGTGAATGCGATCAACAGGGAACTGGAGACCTGCACGGTTCGAGTGAGACTTTGCCTTTCCCTTAACTTGTCCTCCTTTGTTACGCCCACGATACCGATGCCGTACAACCACACGGGTTTACGGTTTGAAAGAAAATAAGATATTTTTTTGGGGTCCGCGTGTTTTATACTCTAGCGGTACACACTCACAGCATAGAGACAAATCGGCAAACTCAGCCAGAGGGGCGAGTCCAACGAGACGAACGAATGAGCGTTAAAAGGGAGCGATGGCAAAAAATACATTCATTACGATTTGTTCGCTCGTTGGATTCACATGCAGGCTAAAAAGGGTCCTTTTCAGGATCACAAAATTATCTTCAATCTAAAGAGTTTATTGTTTTGTTATCACTCGATATCCCCATCTTGTTCGGCTAAACCTTCCTGTTTAGCGATTTGTTGCCACTCGCCACAGCTTTCACAGTTGGAAAATTTCTTCCCATCCAGCTTTGTGACATGTTGTACTATAAATTACATTCAATGCGACGTGCCGACGCGCCACTCAGTGTCGCATTGGAGGCGATTTTAACCTGTAATTGAACATTTGCGATGACTGTAGTACAGTGTCGACTTTCAATGTGGGGTCATAATTTGGATCTCTATGTTTACAAAAATGTCCAACTAAATAAGTCGCATTACATGTCCGTCCAGTTAGCTAAATGTCGAACTAATTGTAAATTACTGTACTTTCAATCTGGAAACAATTTAAGAATGGGTGAAAATTGAATAATCAGGAAAGTCCCCAACTCAAGCTCAGAACAACTGCCAAATTCACATACTCATCAGATCCTGGAAAACAAATGATGAAAAAATCAATTTGTGTTTTATTATTATTTTGCATAATGTTTTAGAAAGCATTGAACTGTATTTCCTAAACTCTTTTTTGGAAGGTTTAATGGCCCTGAAAAGCGCCTTGTTTTATGGAATGGTTCCAATTTAGAAAACTTAGTACTCGTGGTTTTGAAAAAAACCATTTCGAACGCCCTTGATGCCGCCTTGTTCTGGATTTGCCACCAAAGCAGATTGTATAAAGAACAAATTTTTTTCTTCTGCTACCAGCTGCCGTTTTGCGATTGCGTTTGGCACTCGCTACTCGCTGCAACTGCCTGTTGTCTTGATGTCCACCGAACCGAATGTGTTCTGTTCCGAATGCGGGTTTTCTTATCGTCGCGAGCAGCTTTGCCAGCTAACTCGATCACTTCGGCGGCCGAAACTATATAACGACGGCTAGGTGGACTGGTGCACTGGTACTAACGCGCTCGGCCTAGCTACCCTTGCGGGGAACTCCAGATCAACACGGTTCGAGCGGGATTTTGCCTTTCCCTTCACTTTTCCTCCTTTACCATGTCCAGACATGGCTGCTTGGGTTGGTTTGTTGATGTGTTGTGATGAGAACCGATGTGGTGTACGGTTTGAATGAGAATGATCGTTACGGCAGCGGAGCGGGGATTTTTAAGCTGACTGGCTGGCTCGAGAATTACGCATGTGTGAGACTGCGACCAATGTTTCGTTCATTTTTTTCTTTTTCCTTTCCAATCGTGCTTCATTATATTTCGCTGCTGCTCTGGTTGCCCGTTTTGGTCGGTACGATTTGAGGAGCACAAAATGGACCAATCAAAAATGGGCACATAGTGCATTTTGACAATGGTTAATAATTCACAATTATTCAATTATTTATCTCAAGAAAAATGAAATGTTATTCATTATGATAGATGCGTAGATATATTTCCTATCAATTGATGCAAAAACCTTTGCGATCTATTGAGAAATGCTCGAGTTTTAAGCGTTCCAAATCTTGCATTTTTTCCTACTTGTTCAGTGCCTAGATTTCCATTTCACCCCCTATATCTTCCGGTTAGACGTAGTCCTACGTCAAAAGTCCAAGTTGCTTAATATGGACCTGTTTTTGATGTAGGATTACGTCTTTCGGGAACATATTGGGGTACAAATTGAAAATCGAAAATCGAGCTTATCGCGAAAATTGTCCAATTTCAAACGCTTATTGCTCAGTCATTTCATAATGAATTGATGAAATTTTTGCGTCAATCGAATCTGACCCTCCATAACTATTTTCTATATTGAATAAAATAATATATGTCATGAAACTTACCATCGAACAATTGAAAAATCTCAACCCATATCCTAACGGAAATACCCACGAATGATTGGTCGAAATTGATGACACATGTGGCGGTTCCCTAACAGAGACATCAAAACCAAGCTGCCTTGGGGAAATCGGCGTTGCTAATACATGAATGTAGGATGATCTTTTGGTCCCACCGAAATGTGTTCCCTAACAGAGACATCAAAACCAAGGTGCCCGGGGGAAATTGGCATTGCAAATATATGAAAGTCGGGGGCATTTTTATATTGCAAGTAAAGTGAGTGATGCGATTAATTCTAGCAAATAAAATTTAAACTTCAAAGTATATGGTAGCAGTTGTGTTGAAAATGACTTGATATATGAAACGATTTATTTCAATTTTCATAAATAAAAACCAAGGTGTGTTCCCGCTCGAGAACGGGTCATTCGGTTCTGTCTGTTTTGTTGTGTTCATTTTCACTCAATGAAAGTTCATATGACGAGAAAAATTATAAAAGTAAAGAAATATTCGAAAAAGTGATTTCCCATATGTACTACATATAGTATTAGGTATTGTTAGTCCAATTACAATTCGCATTGAGTTTAATAAACACTCAGAAAGTATAAATTATAAAATAAAATTACCTACTGATGAGAAAATTAATAATTGTGTTCGGTAATGATAATTATCTTATATTACATTGATGAGTTTTTTTTTCTTTATTTCATCTATACACATCTAACACAGGAGGCATCTCGTCTAGGGTCACAGAAAGTGGTTTTCATCAGCCCAACGGAATCCTACGTCAACTATGCGGTCGTGTCTCAGACACAACCCTTCTGTGACTTTTTTTTACGGCAGAAAGAGAGATGGCTGGTAATTCTAACGCCTGAAACCGTGTGTATGTCAATTGGGAAAAGACCGTCACGTGAATAGCGCCAAGAAGAAAAATAACGCTTATAATGATTGTTATACTCGTGCTCATAGTATTATACACCATGAATCAACCATTTTCAGCTGATTCTACTGAACGATGATTCTTTCAGCACCATTAAAACTATCTACCAAAAAGTTATTTCAAAAATGTCGATGTATTCAAGTCATATCCGAAGACATAAACTGCGGACTGGATCATATATTTCCGTATTACTACAATAAAAATGGGGTCTTGTCCCAGACACAACCTCCTACAGTTTTGAACAGTTATTTTCAGTTCTGTATGCGATTGCTTCCTATAGATATTCGCTGAGGAATCACGGTATCGGAACATGTCGCATATTGCTAAGATGCAATTTTTGCGACACCTCAACGCGTTCTCACCAGTTGGTATCAGGATTTATGATACAGTAACCGGTATAAAGATAACCCTAGTGGTTTTGGGACTTTTATCTGGGTTATGTGGCGGTTGAGCAGAGTTGTCCTAATTTCTACAAACTTTGAAAATCATACACAGATTACAGTGTTATTGGATTTCTCTAAGAATTTGATTTTGTTCTTAAACTACGTGCCAATATTAGTTATGACTTGATGTTAATAGTACTCTTTGTTAAACATGTTTTTTCAATGTATAGTCTGATTCATTTCATCAATTCAATTTGTTTATTCGGCCACTAACTCTTTCTATCGTATATAAATTCAATTAATAAAGCAAAAATCTACTTACAAACACTCCAGAACCTAAGAACATAATTTCATAGCAATTGTAAGTCCCCTTTCCATACATATTTCTAGTTTTTTTTTTTAATATTGTTTTATTATGCTACCTTCCATTCCCTTTTTTTCAGTCTGCGATTGAAACAATACCTCCCATCTATTATAGCTCTTAACCGCTATATCAGCATGATGCCAAATATAGTCATGGAATATCCGCAAACTGTGGTCGATTGTTGAAGAAGTTGTTGTCTATTAACTTACCCAGCTCATAATGGATATATTCCCAATATGAGAACGAATTCGAATTGGTATAATATTTTTCTCAGTTTTAATAGGGTATATTAATAGTAAAAAAAAAGTGCACCCGTGGCCGAGTGGTTAGCGTCTCACATTATCATGCCGGGTGTCCGGGTTCGATTCCCGTTCTGGCCGGGGGATTTTTCGTCAGAGAAATTTCCTTCGACTTGCTCTGTGGTCACGTGTATTCAAGAGCTTGCCCCTCGGAATACATTCAAGGCGTGTTCTTTGGCTTAAGAAATCTCAACTAAGTATTAATAAATGACGCTAGTTAATGCATACGTTGAGACGGCAAAAGTTCTACAGAGAACGTTAACGCCATTCAAGATAATAACGGGTGTTAAATAAAAAATGAGAATTTTTTCAATACCTTTCAGTAACTCAAATAAAGAGCGTAAAATTTTCTTTCTCCAAGAAAATTGCTCTTTGGGCTCCCTAGAAACAGTAGGCGTGTTTGGTTTTGCTAGTTTGAACTTAGTCGAAGCAAAGATGGCGTCGAAACAGCACATGCTCCGCGAACGCATTGTACGGTTCTACGAAACGCATTTCCAGCAAGGAAAAAAGTTCACGGTGGCACATTTGAAGGAAGAAAATGTACCTGTCAGTACGGTATATCGTATCCTGGGTTCCCTGAACGTAGAGCGGAAGGTCGGAAGTGGTCGTCCGGTGACGATAATGACGAATCAGAGGAAGACATCGTTAAAGAAGCTGTTTGACAACAAGGACGCAACCAGCCTGCGTGACGCCGGTCGGAAATATGGCTGCTCCCACGTATTGATCCATCGGACCCTCAAGATGGAAGGAATCGTCTGCAGGAAGAAGACGAGGTCGCCGGAGTACACGGAGGAGCAGATTGAGACGGTTAAATCACAGTGTCGGTGGATGACCAAAAAATACCGCGGGACGTCTTTCGTTCTGGACGACGAAAGCTATTTTCCGCTGTCCAAAACGTATATTCCAGGAAATGATAATTACTACTCTAGCGACAAGTCATCCACACCGCCTGAAGTGAAATACAAGTTCAAGCACAAGTTTGAAAAAAAGGTTTTGTTGTACATCGCCATTTCCGACCGGGGCATTTCAAAGCCTTGGTTTAAGCCGAGCGGTCTGGCAATCAACTAACAAATCTATCGAGAAGAGTGCCCCGATAAAATCCTGCTGCCGTTCCTGAACGAGCATCACGCGGATGGGAAGTACGTCTTCTGGCCGAACGAGGCGTCTTCCCACTACGCCAAGAAGACGCTGGCGTATCTTGAGGAGAAAAAGATACCGTTCGTGCCGAAAGAACGTAACCCAACAAACTTGCCCCAGTGCCGCCAAATAGAGGGTTTCTTTGGCTCACTCAGTGCCCTAGTGTATAAAAACAATTGGAGGGCCAAGGACACGAAGCAACTGACTACAAGAATCCGGAATTGTATCCGGAAAATGGACGTAAGTGCCGTACAACGTTCTTGTTAGAGCATCGCGACAAAGTTGCGTCGAACAGCAGACCACGGCCCTTACTCAAACATTCACTGACATTTTTTTGGAGAAAATACATAATGTTATTAATAAAAAATACTGAAATCAATGAAAAAAATTTAAAAAAAAATTGATATGTGATTGAAAAAATTCTAATTTTTTATTTAACACCAGTTAATAAAAAAAAGATTTTTTGAAAGTTTGTATTTTTGCCTGTTTCTATGTAGTATTATAACGGAAAGAAAATAAGTTGTATTTTTTTCTAAGGTTTTTCCATGATTACAATGCATAATACGCAATGAAGGATGTATAAGGCTCCCGGTACAAATCTGACAGAGAGAGAACAAAAAATGGCACTGAAACCGACCGATGCTCAATACAACGTGACTGGTGTCAGTCACGTGTGTACCACGATGAATTGTACACTCGACCGAAGTTCTAACTGCAATCTAATCCACTTAGTTCAATTTGTTCGTAAAACCAATCGCACAGTTTAAACACAAAATGCCGAAACTCTCATTGAATATATGTGCATTGGATCCGTCTCCTGATATGATTTATTTTTCAACACAAATCCATCGATAGCCCCAGATCAACCTGTGCCGCTGAAAAACAAAACCATTTGAGATACGATCAACGCAAAACCCGTTACTAATGACGCGTGAGCCGTGTGAGAAATTATAAATTCAAATTAATTTGCTCTGTTATAAATCAGCCGCGGCTAATAGCGATCGGTTAGTTGTTGTTTTTTTTCTGGTGTTATTCACTAGCTCTAAACATGAGCGGAGCGTTTTTTTTTCGCTGTGCATAAATATGCGTCTATCGTAAACCTTTATTGATCGATCGATCGACCGATCGATCTGGTGTATGTGTATGAAACCGATCGTTTGCAGATCCAGCCAACACTTCGCTTTCGCGCCAGACGCCTTTCGGCTGTGCACTTTGGCGGCTGCTTGAACGGACTTTGTATATGCCCCAAGTGCCGCCGCTGCAATCTTTCGACTATATTTAACATAAACGAGATGTAACGATAGGCTTTATTAACCGGTGAGTTACTGCACTGTTGAAGTAATTAATCACCCCGGAGTCACCCGGCGAATGATCGGACGAATCGCATTGTGACCATCGATGGTTGGATAGTGGAATACTGTCCTTCCGTCGAAGACTGGTAATTTTCCTTTCGTTGTGATGCCTTGCACACTATGTACTCTAATTCCATAGAGGATATTCAAAATAGTGACAATTTCTCTACGCTCAAGCCCACTATCCGATCGGTGGAACACCGCAATTGTGCCCCACTCTCTACCAAACCAAACGGGATGAGAAATTCCGATCGAAGGCATCGATAGTGACCGGTTCGAGGGTATAAATCTATTCGCGCGGTCGCATTGGTTGGTGACTGTTGCACTCGCGATGACAGGCGGCACAAATCGAAATCACACATAGCAACTGGCCGTCCCCGTACCTATCGAGCGCATAGAGAGGTGTTGAATAGGTCATGTGAATGGTTTGATAGATGATTTACTGGGGTGACCTGCCCGCCTTTCCATCGCAATCGATTGAATCCGGAGCGAAACCGGCAAGACGTCAGCATAATTTCTTATGAAGGCTCGCAAAAGTTCCCATGAAGTCTCGACCGGCTCGGGCGCTCTAAATTGAGCTGTCGCGCGGTACCGACAGGCTGCGATAATTAAAACCAGCTCAGTACACATATCAGCGGGACTGCACGCGGTAATCAATGCAAATTTATGAAGATTGTCATGGTAGTAAATTTAAAGTAAATAAATCAATGTATGTGGCTAACGGCTATCGGCTATCGAAGGGCAATCATTTGCGAACCGGTGAACTCCTACTGTGCGCGTGGAGAAGAACACACGATTGCACATTCGCATTCGGAGTCGTTATATTTCTTTTCTAACTGTTTCAGGTTTAAGTTCATATCTCAATTTAAAATCATCCTGCTGTTTCGAAAGAGTCATAAAATCTTTTTTTTATAATTTGAAGTTTGCTGATTTAAAAAAAACACGACGTTCTCAAAGTTTATGGATTCCGACTGATAGAATATATTTTATTATACAGAGTTGCTTGTGGATCTGTTGTTGCTTTGAACCATCAGACGCAGAATATTTCTGGAATTATAGTGATGACTGTTGCACTCGGAACTATATTGGGTTTTTAGATTGGCAAAATTTTCTATATGTGTCTTTTCACAAAAACCATGGTTCAGTTTAAGAAAATCGTCCCGCTCTTCGAGCATTTGACGGGCAAAATAATCGACTTGATAGTAATCGAAAGCAATTAATTCGAGCAACCATGGATCGTTTGCACACCTCATTCACTATACAAAATTACCCGCATCGTCAGACACTTCGCACGGCACATGGTGAACCTTGTGAGTTGTCCTCCATTTTTTCTCAAAAATGGAATTCATTAATATGTAGTGCTTGAAGGAGGTTCAATGAATAGTTTCATCCGACCTCCCTGGAATTTTTATTTTTATTTATTTTTTGTTATCAATACCTCCAAACATTCATCTTATAATTGACCCTTTACAATTTACTTTTAATATAAATTTCCTGAGACTTCTACCAAAACCCATCATTTGCTCTAAAACCTTCACATGCCAAATTTGGCTCCATTTGCTTGATTGGTTTTCGAGTTACACTGAAACTTGTGTTTCATTTGCATGCCAGCCCCCCCCCTTAGAGAGGGGGGAGGGGTCTCAAACTATCACGAAAACCTTCCCCGACCTCAAAAAACAGGAAGTGGGTTATATCTATGGTATAACCGCATGGGTGAAGTAGGACTATCGTTGATTTAGAGATCATTTGTTTGAAGTTGAATCTGAATTCATTCTGAATGAATGAATATTTGGGGGACTTCGAAAACGAGAGCGTTACGTTGGAGGCACAAGGTTTTATGCATCCAATATTGGATACGGAAATATCCTACTGATGGGGAAGAATAATCTTCAGCAGCTATTCTGTTAATTGCGATTGATTGAAAAATCACAAAACCAAATGTATTTGGTCACACTGTTACATGGATAGAAAACATTCAAATAAACTCTTTCTCATGAATGTATTTTTAAATTCCCAGAGGAACTGGCAGATTATTTTCCGGATCTTTCTCGATGCTGAATGGCATCCAAACGGAAAGAATTCCGTGTATATGTGTGTGTAGCGGCTGCTTCGATGGTCGCCTTCTCTTCTCCTGAAGGATCGGCTTCTCTGTGCTCTGTGCTGTTTCAAACAAACTGCTTGCGTTTCAGGGCAGATCTCGATCCTTCGCCGACCAGCACCCTCAGCAACGATGTTGTCTTGTCGATGTCCTCACGAAAAATGAATGCGTCTCACCACCAGAATATCGCTTAAGTATGCTTTTTGTGCGTGATTGAATCGAGAGAAGGCGTGGTTTACGATGGCAATTTGGAAGGCAAACTAGAGGGGAATGAACTCTCTGAGCTCGGAACTTTCGGCGACTGAGCAATAATCGATTGCGGGCGCATACAATATTGGATACGGAAATATCCTACTGATGGGGAAGAATAATCTTCAGAAGCTATCCTGTTAATTGCGATTGATTGAAAAATCACAAAACCAAATGTATTTGGTCACACTGTTACATGGACAGAAAACATTCAAATAAACTCTTTCACATGAATGTATTTTTCAATTCCCAGAGGAACTGCCAGATTATTTTCCGGATCTTTCTCGATGCTGAATGGCATCCAAACGGAAAGAATTCCGCGCGTATATGAGTGTGTGTGTAGCGGCTGCTTTGAGGTCTTCCCGGGGAACCGTTTGTGGCATCACTCTCCTCCTGATGGATTCCCTTCTGGCCTAAGGTGCACAAACAGGCTCTTGGTGACACCGTTCATCCGCGCTTTCATGATAAACGAAGAGCTTCACCACAACAGCGACAACATGCTCCAATCGCTGTTCAATTTGAACTGAGTGGATTTCCGAACGGCGCTCGCTTATATACCGATTGGTGATTTCAATAGCCTGTTTTGAAAGCAATTTTAAGACTATTGAAACAAGTTTTTAGATCAGAAAGTAACAAGTACAGAACGCGTAGAAATTTTATCTTTCAAATGAAGTGTTTATCATACCATTTCGTTCAGTTGTTTAGGAGCTATTAACGCTCAAAATCTCGGTCTCCGGCGTAACGCTTTCGTTTTCGAAACTTTGATTTTACACCCCGGTATAGAAATGAAAGACGTAGTCCTACGTCAAAACCCCACATACCAATTTTCATGTTGATCAGTTCAGTAGTTTCTCAGTCCATAAGAATCCGACAGACAGACAGACAGACAGAAATCCAGATACCAATATTGCTACATGAGTATCAACATTGTTGAAATTTGTAATGTTTTTGCAATTCAGTGAAGGAACAGAAGGTGGCTCAAATTTATTTATGTTTATGTATATTTAAAAAACATTATAACAAAACCCTATGTGTAGAAGAGTTAGAGTTCCGTTTTGTAGTTCCTTCGTAGAGTTTTTTTTTTCGTTTTGAATAAAAGTGATTATGTATGTATGTAGAGTGCCAATGGATATATGGGAAAAAAGTAACCCTCGAATTTTCAAAGCGAACTTGATTAAAAATTTTGATTCCCGCGAAAAACTACCCTATGCAAAATATCAGCTCAATCGGACTACATTTACTAGTGTCGCACAGCGGTCAAAGTTTGAGTTTTTTGAAAACCGAAAAATCACCCAAGGGGGGAGTAAAAGGAATCGGGGTTTTCGAAAAAAAAAATTTGATGCCAAATTGCATGAAACGTCGAATTCTATTGTCATCTCGAAAAAAAAAATTGTCAAAAATCCACGCTCTGGAACTTTGTCGTCTTTTTTCGAAATACGAGGCAAAACGTATGGTTTAGGGTGCCAATTCAAATCGTCATATCGATTTTTCATACGGGACTCCCTGCGAAATGTTAATTTGCACGACTAAATACCCTCTGCAAAGTGTTAGCTCATTCGGATTTCAGACTTCATTTTCATTGAATGCTCACATGCGATGATTTCAACGATTTTATTGGTTTCCACGACGATTGACGATTGGCCTACCAGTAAGGGGTGTATCTTCGACAGCCACTACACCAGAACGAAATCGATCAAACCAACGCTGTGCTGTGCGAACCGTTACAGTATCGGGTCCATAAACTACACGAATTTTTTCGGCCGCCTTCGTTGCAGTTTTACCTCGCAGGTAGTAAAAACGTAAAATATGGTGAATTTCTTGCTTGGTGTACTCCATTTTTGACGCGCTATAACTTGAGACTGAAAAGGGCAATCACAACACTGTCAAAACGACACTTTTAGCACAGATTGTCGTCTTCAAATAGCCGTATAGTATGACCCAATGCAATAAGTACAACATAAGATTTGTTTAAGTGTTGCCATATATTGACAATATACGACATTTCTTTTTCCCCAACCCAATATTTTTACATTCATTTTTAAGCAGCACGGTCATCCCGATCCGGGCTCGTATCATTTTCATTTTTTCTTCCGGTCGTCCCGATCCGCAAATATTTTTACTTCCATTTTTGCGCAATACGGTCGTCCCGATCCGCACTCTTATCTTTTTTATTTCTTCATGCGGTCGTTCCGAACCGCAAATATTTTACTTTCATTTTTAAGCAGCGAGTCTCGATCCACACTCGTATCATTTTCATTTTTTCTTTAGGGTAATGAGCGTTATATTTATTTATGAGCCGTAATCTTGAGTTTCAATGCGTTACTACGAAGTAAAAGGTATCAATACAATGGATTTACGAGACTGATGTGCCTATTTTTTAATATCGCCTACTAAACATAGAAACATAATTAATGTTGTGTTGTTACTCTATAGCAATCAAAGTACTGACCTGCATTAATAAAAAAAATAAATCGTTGTTTTTAGCAACAAGTTTCAATGTTTTTATTCAAGTTCCTGCACTTAAAAAAATCCTCGGTAGAAAATTACTTAATACTTTTGATAGCAAATATTAGTAGAATGTACAAGCTTTTTTGTGCATATGGCCAAGTATCCCACATACATACCAGAGGTTAGCATATTTTACTCGATTACATTAGCAAACTTGAATCTTGTCATCTCTGAAGACTGGTGAGCGTATTAACCATTTTTACTGTTGACATAAGGCAATACTGAGGTATGATAAGGATACAATTCTAATGCGTGCATTTTCGCCAGGAAAAATGTAGCCGATATTGGGCTTACATATCATGGTTCTGCTTGACATATATGTTAGTACGTACGGTAGCAAATGAATATAGATTGGTAGAATTTACCAAAAAAATCGTAACATTTACTAATTATTTGCCTCAATGTGCAGTTCAACATGGAACGTTAGTATTTCTGCCAACCCTGCTGTTTAATTTATTCCTCTGCGAATGTATTATTTACTTACTGACAATCTTCATGCCTCCCATGGTAAGATGCTATTTAGAGTCTTCCGTTAGCGACTCCGGAGCTGACCATTCATGACATTCAAGGTTCCACTGCCCCTTTGCACACAAAATTTAATAATGAAAACAAATACACACAGTGGGAGTCACACCAAAAGCACTTGGGAATCGGGCAATTTTTGTCACATCTAACTCTCACGCAGAGCGTCTGATGGATCGCCTACAAAACATAGGCGGTTGCCGATTATCCCGTTTAATCCTCGCTCCTGGCAGGATCGTCAAAATGTGTGCCCATGAGCGTCCGCGGGATAATCAGAGACCGCCCGAAGCCGAACGATGACTGCCTGCTGATAAGATGGCGGAAGATGTGCCGGGTGCCCAGCCCACTTGATCGCTAAATTGACGATGCCCATGTTGCCAGAACTGGGCATGCCAAACAGTACGGTATCATACTGAAATGTTTTCACATTTTTCATAATGTCTTCACAAAATCAAATGAGAGACGCAATCGCTGGAAAATATTGCCTGTCTAATTTCCAACAACGATGAGAATTTGAAATTTTCATTAATTTGTTTTTTACTTGACTACACAATATTTCTTAACTGTTCTTGTTTTGATTTGATTAATTAATTTATAATGAAGGAAACTTCTGATAGAAATACGCTTGTTATTTGCTCAAAAAGAACATGTCTATTATTCACCAACTTACCCCGTGTGTGGGGTTAGTTGGTCAATTTATTCTGGAATATAAAGACGTTAAAAAAAAAGAAAAATGTCAAATAAATGATTCTCTGGTTATTTTTCATTGAAAGGGTAAAAGGTAAGTTTCATTATGGTACATAACATTCTAAAGCAAAACTTCGTACTACAAAATTATAGCCAAATTTTTATTCAAAAATTATTCATTATTCAAAATGACCAACTATCACCGCCCTACCCTAATCTACCCTGAAAATGAATTCCAGTACTTGTCTTCCAACTGGGCTGGAAAGACGAATTCGACTCGCTAACTGGACTGACATGTCAAATGTTTAAAAGAACTGAGGGGAACTTCAATGAATTGTTTTATTGACTCAGAAAGAAAACTCGCTTGTGAACGTTCCAATTTGGTCATAAAGCTAGTTGTCTGTACAGTGGAGTTCCAATGGATGCATGGAGCAATTCCACGCCAAATCAGCCAACCGTTGACTCGACTCTCTTCGATTTTTTTTTTTTGAAATTTTATTCCTATGGTGGTAATTATCCAAACTTGCATTTTTTAATTATCTTATGTGCAATTCCAAATGAAATCGTCCTCAAAATGCAGATTTTAAAAACATGTATTTTTGATTCAAAAAAAATCTCAATTGCTGTGGAAAGCTCATACTTTCTTCAACACAAACGGAATACAAACTTTCATTCGAATAAAAATACTCATGTTTTGTCATTTGTCAATTTCATTTGGAATTGCTCATATGACCAATTTTTATTACTACTGATTTTCCATAAGGGCGTATGTAGAAAAATAATGTTTGTTAAAGTTTTTTACAATTCGGAATCTGAGTCGTAATATCCAACGGCAGTATGCATTTTCTATTATTATATGAACAAGATTTTCATTTTATAAAATTGGCTATACATCGAGAACGGTTAGTCCTAGGATAGAACGTTGCATATAGTTTTTCATATAGAATTACATGTAGGTTCCATTTTTATTATATGCCAGCTGACCCGGCAAACTTCGTTCCACCCAAAATGTTTTTTTTGTTATCAATACCTTTAAACATTCACGTTTTCTTGCTAAGCGAACGTCCAAACGCAGAACTTTTGATTGATTGATCTTCTAATTGACCCTTTACATTTTCCTTTCACTATCAATTTCCTAGTACTTCTACCAGTAGACACTTTTAGATATTGGGTTCGATTCCCAATCTGTCAAGGATCTTCCCGGGTTGGAAATTTTCTTGACATGCCTTAAAAAAACTTTGGGTCTGAAGTTGGGATTATCATTATGATAATGTCGATAAGGATAGGACCATTGTTTTTCTTTTAAAGTTTTTGCCTATTTATGATGTTCGATTAATAGAAATTCATGCCTGCAACAGAGTCAGTTCGCTGTTTTGTTTTATAATACTGATATCTTAATTTGGTTAAATATAAATATTATCTATTAGATAAATCGGCCAGTTCAAACCTTTGTAGGGGTATGAGGTGGGTCATCATCATCATCATACCAAAACTCGTCATTGTAATATAAAATTATTTTCAGACACAATTCTAGTTCAAGATTTTTCAATAACTTGCAAATAACATGTTTCTCCCTTACATGGAATACATATTTGATTCAGAAAATGACATGACATCTCAAATATGACGATTGCTTTTTCGAGTTTTGTACTTACCCCTTTGCTTGATTAGTTCTAGGGATATGTAAAAATTTGTGTTTTTTTTTGTATGACAGCCTCCCCTTAAAGAGAGGGGAGGAGTGTCGAATCACCATAAAAACATTTCTCACCTCCTGAAACCTCCACATGCCAATTTTGGTTCCGTTTGCTTGCTGTCAAAAATCACTTTCCGACTTCGCATTGTGTTCCTCTATTTTTTTTTTTGCGAGCGTAAATAGTTATAAAAATGTAGTTAAGAATTCGGCTCCTTAAAACTTAAATAAATAGAAAAATAAACGAATTAATAAAAATAAAATCCATTTTTATTCATACAGATAGCAAACAATATAGGCGTGAGTTTTATGACATTAAAAGCCATTTCCACTTTCGAACAAAGATGAATTTCGTTAGTGGACTAACAACGCTTGTCCCTATGTAATCCCTCACATCCCAAATTTTGCTCCGTTTACTTGATAGTTCTCGAGTTAAGCAGAAATTTGTGTTTAATTTGTAAAATCTAAAATTTTTGTTCAAAAATCAATGTCCTTCTTCCAATGTATGGGAGACCTTTCAGTAGAGATGGGCAAATCAGCTCATCATGGTGAGCGGCTCAGAGCCGTCCAGCTCATACAAGTGAGCTGCTCATTCGGAACAGCTCTTCAGCTCAATTGAATTTTGCGGCTGTCCACACAACTGCATAACTACCATGGGACATTTTATAGTGTTCATTTTCTTAATAGACGGAAATCAAAAAAATAAACGAATTTAATTTGTAATTGTACACAAACTAAATTTAATATGGATTCTAATAATATAGTAAACAACAAATATTGAATGCTGAAATCCAACATAGAAGATGCTTAGGATATGCTGAACTTAAACAACAGAAGAACCAGCAGTAGCCAAATAAAATGCCTTCAGAAATATTGGCTGAGACAACGTTTTTTGATAAAACTACCGAGATATTTTTTTTTGCATCCAAGGATATAAAAATAAATCCATTAATAGGCGCAACGAGAAACAATTCTTCGCCATGACAAAGGTAACAAAAGGACCATTATCAATCACCAGCATTTATGGCGGGTAGTTTTCTGAATTGTTTTGATTCAGCACGCGGAAATAAATTTATGTGTTTTAAAATTCATGTTTTATTAAAAATATAATATAGTAATTCCATTTACAAGCATATCATAATTTTTATTATTTTGTTTGGCGATGTAAGAAAAATTTAATGGAACGATTGAATATCTTCAAAACAAAAACCTTTTTCCTCTCTGGCATCTCTGCTAATGCTAAAGAACGAAGAGGGACACACGAAAACAAACTGACGTCATATCATAAAGCGCGGGAGACGAAAAATTCTGAAAATTCACACTCTCTGCTGCTTTTGCGCTCCACAGCTATGCAGCTCTCCAGCTCAACAGCTCAGCAGCTCATCAGCTCAACAGCTCAGCAGCTCATCAGCTCAACAGCTCAGCAGATCATCAGCTCAACAGCTCAGCAGCTCATCAGCTCAACAGCTCAGCAGCTCATCAGCTCTCCAGCTCCGTAATGAGCTGATGAGCTGCGTTGTTTTGATTGCGAGCCGATCCGAATCCGCTCACTACGATGAAGCGATTCGAATGAACGGCTCATGAGCGGATGGCACATCTCTACCTTTCAGTAGTAGTATGGAGTATTCATATAATTTTCATTCAGAATTTGTAAAAATATGTTGTTTCCAATTTTTTTCAATATATTAGGTGTACCGGTAAGTTTCTTCGGTTTTACAATAAACGGCGTAACTTGATTATTATTCCAGTGAATCAAATTTCCAGACATTCGTTGGAAAGCTACTGTCATTGCGCGTCTTTTTCAGTATATATCAAAAAGTTGAAGCATATACAACATAGTTTTTTGCCACTTCGAATATGTCGACTTTCGTACCAACGAGAGTGTTTTTGCGGGGAGTGTTACTTCATTACTTCAATATGAAGAAAAAAAGCTGCGGAAAGCCAACATATCTTCGTGGAAGTTTATGGTGACCGTGCTCCAACTGAGCGAACCTATCAGACGTGGTTTGCACGGTTTAAAAGTAGTAATTTTGACTTGGAAGACGAAGAAAGTTCCGGACCGCCAAAAAAGTTTGAAGATGAAGAATTGGAGGTTTTACTCGATCAAGATCCGTCATAAACGAAACAAGAACTTGCAGATACACTTGGAGTAGCTCAGCAAAACATGTCCGATCGTTTAAAAGCAATGGGAATGACCCAAAGATAGGACAATGGGTGCCGTATGAATTGAAGCCACGAGACGTCGAACGCCGTTTTTTCACGTGCGAACAACTGCTCCAACGGTATAAAAGAAAGGTTTTTTTTTGCATCGAATCGTTACTGGCGATGAAAAGTCTTAAACGTCGGGCAACGTATGGATACCCCGGCCATGCATCAACATCGACGACCGCGCGGAATATTCGCGGCCAGAAGGTTATGCTGTCTATTTGGTGGGACCAGCTGGGTGTGGTGTACTATGAACTGCTAAAACCGAATGAAACCATTACGGGGAACCTCTACCGACGACAAATGATGCGTTTGAGCCGTGCACTGGGGGAAAACGGCCACAAAACATACTTGTGAACAGGGTTGCCAATAATATTTTTCAAAAAACTGGAAGATTGCTCTTGAAAAAACTGGAAGAAAATTAGATCCCGTGAAATCGTTTTACTTTAAGAACTTCAGCTTTGATGTATCTACCATAGTTTTTTTATAATTATTCCAATGTCCGAGAAATACTATTCCCTTCAAAGCGTATAGTAGATCATAAAATAGCGAAATAAACCATGAATTAACAATTCGAGTAGATCAGAATAACGTTTTCCACCACTCGAACATTACTGTGAAACAACATTTGAGGATCTTTTCTTCTAAAACCTCTAAAAAATATGGTTTTATATGAATAAAACTTGAAAAATCTCGTTTTTTTTGCTCGACAATGGGATTAATTGACGTACACGATTTCTGGTTACAGATTACTGCATCAAACCTAACCTGAATTTTCTGTCCTGTTCCTTTTCGAAGTTTTACATTTCTGTAGTGTTTTTGACCATCTTCGTAGCTATCTTCTTCGCACTCACGAAGAATATGAAATAAAAAACTTCACCTGCGAATGACGGATCTCTATAGTAGCAAGTCCGAAAAAGAACATCCCAAAGTCCATAAGGAGAACGGTTGTAAGTTACTATTCGTGACTACTACCTAGAGAAAGATAACTCTCCACCGTTGCGATTGAAGTTCGATGCAGAGTACGCGCGATTGATAACGAAACATATTGCCGGAAATATTGGATTTAGAGGAGTTCTCAGGTTATCAAAAGAACTCTCCTCCGTCCCGATGAGATGCCTATAAAGCGTACGCGCGATGCATAATATCTTCAGGTTTCTAGAGGAGTTCTCTCGGATTCTCAGGTTTCCAAAAGATAAGTCTCCCCTTCCAGATTAGAGTTCGATATATCGCCGGTTCGATTAGTTTTAGAGTTCTTCTGGCTATCTTTACAGGTTTCCTAATAATAATTCTCCGCCGTCGCGAATGGAGTTCTATAAAGTGTATACGCTATGAATAACACCGGGATGATTGATTTTCGAGAAGTTCTCTCAGTTACCTTCTCAGGTTTCCCACAATTAATTTTCCATCGTTGCGTTTGGATTTCGGTGGGAAAAGATGCGATGAAGAATAGAATGTATAGCCGATCCAATTAATTGTACAGGTTTTCCTTTTCAGGTTACCTAAAAATAATCTTTCCCGTATGTTGCAACACATGAGATTCTCGGATTTTCATTTCGTCAAATGGTCGATTGATGTAAACGGATGTAAACGGAAGGAAGATTACTTGGTTTTCTTATTCATATCAATTAAAAACATGGAGCACATTGACACTATGATCTTCTGAGCTTTAGAATGATTTGGAGGCCCTATCACGTCTGATGTTAAGACGTTATATAAACTCAAAGCCAGCACAGCACGCGGGCTCTATGAACCATTTTTGGGTATTCTTTTTTTGTCTGTTATGGACATTGTATATCAATTGGTCTGAACTTCAGAATGTTTTGGAGGACCTAGAACATCTAATATTTATATAAACTCAAAGATATTGTAGCACGTTGCTGCTTGGTAAGGAACCACACGCACTGCGCGCTAACCTTATGAATTTTCGGATGTTTAAGCAGGAGAAAAATAACACTGAGAGTGCGTAAGAAAGGACAGGATACACTTTGGATCGATCGAACGAAAAGTGTCAAAAAACAAAACTGGCCAAGGAATAGGAAGGGTGAGGGAGGGATAATGTTTATACATAATGAATATATTTTACAAAAACTAGGTAAATGAAGCAACCATATGAAAAAACACTGGACAATATTTTAAAAAACTGGAAGATGTCAGGGTTTAACTGTATAACTGGATCGAGGAAAAAAAACTGGAAGAATCCAGTTTAAACTGGAACATTGGCATCGCTGCTTGGAAACGCTTTTTCGATCGATGCAACATGGTCTGGTTGACCAGCACTTCTCCAATTTAGATGAAGTCAAAAATTGGATATATTCGTGGTTAGCCGACAAACCGGCCGATTATTTCCGCAAGGGATCCCTGAGTTGCCAGAAAGATGGGCAAAAGTTGTGACTAGCGATGGGCAATACTTTGAATATTAAATTTGTAACCATTTTTGCAGAATAAAGCATTAATTTTTGAGAAAAAAATGAAGAAACTTTCCGGTACTCCTATTAGCTTACGTGATAAATACTATTATAAGGTATCCCCCCATTGAATCAACTTTTTAATCCGAAACAAGGTTTTCCAAAACGATCCGTCCGCATTTTTGTTTCCCATTTCCAGAAGCAGTCGATGGTCGCCTGTCAGCGCTATGTGTTTCGTGACAAATCGCCATTTGATTTTAATTTTCGTGATAACATTATTCACGCCCGGAATTTCCGATACCCCATAACGTGACATAATTAGTTGAACCGTGGTAACACAGGCAGGTGATCGCTTTGTAGCCAATTAACGAACCTGTACCTTCGGGTCGTCATTCAACAAAGAAGCGGACGGTTAGGATATTTCATAACCAGCGGTCGGTCGTATCTAAAATAAACACCTTAACACTTCTCATGCAACATCGTAGCGCGTTCAGTGCGTGATAGTGTCCATCACACAGCACAGCAGTTTCGCAGACAAACCACACCCGCGACCGCTCCTCACCGGACCCGCTCTCGGGTATCAGTTTCCAGTTTCATGTGATCCGCGTCGATTTTTTCCCCTTTATTATTATTTATCGAACGTAACAAATGTCTGGTCATTAAATTGGCTGTCCACCTCGCTTTCCCCGTCCTCACCATACCATCCAAAACCGCCCCAGCCACAGGCGGTGCATGGTCTCTGAAAATCCTTCTCATCTTTTGTGCGTTCCATCACGCTCGGGAATTTGTTTCGCATCGTCTTCTTTGTTTCTTTGTTGTTCAGTCGTTTTTTTTTTCTTGTAACTTTAATATTTCCGTTCATTCATTAAAACGGAGTAAAAGGTAAATCCATTTTCATGTTAATTTGTCTTCTTGTTCGTTCGGCCACTCCACTTCACCGTTTCACGATTGCCATCTGCTGACGATTCGTTCGATTCATGCTGCAGTTTCTGCATCTTAATTTCTGCTCTCCGGTATCTGTTTTTCTTTCCTGTTTGTGGTGAAATTCCTCAGCGCTCGTTTCCAGCCACCTCGCAATGATGTTCATTTTGGTTGCGTTTAATGCGACGATCCAGCGACGAAAAAAAAATTCAGGAAAAACTCGCTTTGCCATTGAACCGGTCAATACGCGAGCTCACGTGTGTCCCCGCGCCGCCTCCCGTGCCAATCGATTCATGGTCAATATATTTTGATTTAATCGAGTCCCGTTGATTGAATAATTTCGAGGTTGCTGGGCAGAAGCAGAAGCAGCACCAACAACATCAATGAAGGAAATTGAAAGCCTATAAATTACGTTTCTCTCGGCCCGTTTGGGCCTTCCAGTACAAGCCCTCCGAACGCCACTGAATTTGCTTTTCTGGCCGGTAGCACCAATAGCTCTCCGCGGGACGTGGGTCGTGGAGAGGCGCGGTGAGACATCGCGGGCGAATGAATGATAGTGTGCGCAGTTATTGGTGCGTTTTATTGCCACTCTGGGAGCAATTACACGCACCTACCCAAGAGAGTGGGAATGACGAATCCCTGCCTCCCTATTGTTCGATCGGTTAGTTTGGTTTTCACAAGCTGCGCCCGCCGTTCCGTTCGCCACTTAAAGAGTGGGTGGGTGGCAGCCGCGGCAGCAGTGGTAGGTAGCGTTGTTAAATGGCTTTTCGATTGGTTCGATAAGTATTAAAAACGATTTAGCGTGGCTATTTTCGGGCGGTATAACAAGCAGCCGAAAATGAGTTGTGATGAACGACGCGGAATTGATTTCCGTGCCGAGATGGCCATTAATTTTCTGTCTAAACAAACGAGCGTCGAGCGTTGGTTGGGTGGAGTGAGGGGAATTAGAAACTGAAAATGGGTGGATGGAAATTTTTGTTCGCTCGGCAGTCAAATGCGTATTTGCTAATGTTTTTCTGTGGGTTTATGCTGTTTGTGTATTAATTAAACAAGGAAAGTGGACTACTATTGTGCTTTAAATGGGGGCAGAAATGGATCGAGCCATAAAAAAGCTGTTAATCACTAGCCCACCGAATTGGATAAGATTGGTTCACATTCAACTTCATGGGCAATTAACCATTCATAATATCAATACCACAATACTAGAACATTTAAAATTAAAACGCACTATCATGCGCATGTTTAACCTATTCTGATTGGTGCCTAACTGGTACCCACCATTTACTTTTCGATGTTGATTGCATACAAATGCTGACTTTAGTCTGGTACCTGAAAAACGACGCATGCGACATTACCTCCAGGACCTCAATCGTTGCTTGTCTAGACTAGGATTGGGCGATCTTGGATCGATATTTAGAAAATCGGTCTTTTCCTCTCCGATTTCCGAATTTTTGGATCGATTTTTTGTTCTCCAAAAAATCGCGAAAATCAATCTTTTCTTTTCGATCTTTCCGTTCTTTTTGATCGAAGATTTTTTTTCTCTTTCAACCACCTGACGAATTTCGTGTACATTGGATCTCATTGGAAATTAGTGGCCGTAAATTTAGTAGAAGCAGATTTGTAAGTTTGGGCATTATAAAATAAGTGGTCATAAGTTGTATTTTCATCATCACATTCACTAGGCTAACAGTGTAAATTGTGACGAAATTGGATGGTTACATCAGGTGCAGCGGAAGCGTTATTTTCTAGAAGTGGGGCTACTACCAAGATTTCTACTAAATTCCAGACGTATGGCACGAGTGAATTTTATGGGATTATTGTCAGCGTAGTTCTGGATGAATATCAGTTGTTAAAAGGCCTGGCTGGGTAATGAAGTAAATAGTTCCCCCAAACCAAATCACCCGTTCTATGAAAATTGTAAGGGGTTGTATCTAGGACACGACCACATGTTCGACGAAGAACTACGCAATTATATTATGCAATCCACTTGTTCACCACTTCGAATATTATTTTAGAATGCATCGAAGTTCTAAAAATAACATTTTAATTTTTTATTTTTTATTGTTACTACTTCAGTAGTAAAAATTTTCATTTGAAATTCGAACAATTTCAAAGTGGTAGGCCTGGCCTGGTAAACTGATAGATAATAATATGGATATCGCTACCAGACTGTAGATTTACATATTGGATATATAATATTCTAATATATCCCATTTGCGATTGAATAGCGCTGCCAAACCGCATCAGAATTTTTCATTCCCACTAAGATAACGATCGCAAACTATAAACACTATTGCTCCTACATCGCGCTTGACCATCATTCTCGTCCAAACCATTCATCATTCTTTGTGTGGACACCGACTGGACAACATCGTTGCTGGACGAGCTGGACGACGAGGGATCGAGTGCCTTTCTCAAGGCAAGAGGGTGGAGGTGGTAGCGCTGGAGTAGAGTAGAGTAGAGTTTTCAAAGGGCCTTTCTCAAGGCTAGAGACGAATGAACTGAAAAAGTTTAAAGTCTCTATAATACAATACCTTCCTTCCTTCACGCTTGAGGTGGAATCGAACTCCACAACATGCAACAGTAAGGTTTTCCCACAGGGATTTGAAAGCATACTTCCATGAAATATATGTTGTATCTAAATAAATGCAGTGTATATCTATATTCCAAAATTCTGGATACTCTTCCATATCCGCACTAGCAAAAAAATCTTTTTTGTCGCAGCACACTTTGATACAGAGGGCTTCCTCTTCTTATATCGAGCTGTGTGTGTATATGTGTTTGAAATCAGCATTAGGCATGAATGATATCCGCTCACTCACAACTGTGGTTTCATTCCAAACATATTCCGGTCTGCACAACGACAAGCGAGTACAAAACTGCCGTAATCTCGCATACTGACGCAAGCGCCAAAGTTGACGTTTTTCGTTTTTCGTTATAGATCGATAAAGAATACCAAATACTTTCAATAAACTGCGAAATTTTGCAGAAATGTGGAAAAATGACCCCGCTTGAAAACGAAGTGGCGTAAGCGCCATTTCCACTGTGAGGTGGCGCAAGCGCCAATTTTCACTATGATGAAATCAAGCTGATTGTGATGCGATGAGATTTTTTATCTGATTTGATGGCATAGAATAAACGAGCTAGGACAGTAAATTTCACCCAACAACATATTCCGCGATGGACGTTCAGCATAATAAGAGTCACATGTCTTCTTTCTTGTAAGAAACCACATTTTTGAAAAGGTTAAGCCAAATGTTTTAATAAAAAACAGTCCATCTCCACGCAGTACTATATTTATAATAATCATCTTCTATTAGAACTGCAAACCACGCATTTAGAATCTCTATTTATAAATCTCCCGCTCAAGATGATTTTCATTCTCATCATATTTGTCGTTGGCCATTGAAACTTGGTTGCGAAACTCAATCCCTTCGTGGTTCTGCTTCCGATGACCAGTCGTTTTCATATGAATCTCTGCCACACGACACTTTTCACAGAGTTCATGACCAAGTTTGGTGAAGTGAATTTTCATATCCGATAGTATCCTATTGTAATAAGAATAACTGCATCCTTTTAGAGACTTATCTTCACGTCGGACCATGAATTATTCATGCAATTTCTTACACGTTAGATCCGACGGTAAGTAACGGACATCCGGCGCGTGCTCTCTTCTGTAGTGTGAAATGGTTGGATTGTAGGACAGTATATCTTGATGTACAGCTTGTGCAAGAGGGTTCAATGGAACCTTCCTTGAATTGTAATTATTCACAGGCAGCACCTTGTTGGTTGATTCATGTGTTCTATATATTAAATTGCTAGAATAAATTACACATTATGGAATATTGACAATTTTAGTTACAAATAATAAATGTATTCTGTAACTTACTTGCTGTTCGATTGATATTCTAATGTGTTTAGAAAGAATGTTAAGCATACTGGATAAACAGAATCACTTTCGTCGGTCAGTCTATAAGCATACGTATACGTCCGCTTGAAACCAGAACCACGTTCAACACGTCTACGTTTTATATCCTGACGAGAGTTGTGTTCCAGTATGAACGAACTTTTCTTATCCAAAGATATGTTCCAATAAAATTCATTGATTTCAATTCTTCTACTTTTTGAAATGTGTGAAGAGCGCTTCAAATCACAGAAACAGTCAACAGCTATTACGCCCCGTGGTAGTCTTCTACGCTCTACATACTGTTGATGAGCTTCCTGGCGCTTGCAAAGTGGCTTTTTTCGGATCTCAACAGGTGCTTCACGGACCGCCGCTTCTTCAGATTCACTATCACTAGTGCTATCGTACTCACGAATTAGCTCCATATCTTTTCACTCACTTGTATTTAGGTGGAACTTGGAAAACGCGAAAGAAAATTGACTGGTTATGTGCAAAAATAGTTGGAGACAGATTCTCGCATGCTTTGATGGATCTACGCCAATCGGTTGTGGAAATAGCGATTTTAAATTTGCTGTTTCCACAACAAACTGGCGTTGGTAATATTACTCAAATAAAACTGATTTTTTTCAAGAATCAAGCCGACGGCAATGTTTTTTCATCTATTGTACACATTTTGTACAGATCAGATTTTTGTAGTGTACACGTATGCTGATAATACATACAATTTTAAGAAAAGTCTCGTACTGAAAATTCTTTCTCGGGCGCTTGCGTCACCTTGCAAAATTACGGCAGAAAAGTACTCAACACCAAAAATTCCCCCCGACTTGCGTGTATTTGTAAAGCGGATTCCCCCAGGCACATTGAATTTGAAGTCCGTGTTAGGGAAACACAGCTCGGTGGGAACAAAAATACCCCTGACTTGCATGTATATTTGCGAAGCAAATTTCCACAGGTACATCGATTTTGAAGTTTGTGTTGGGGAAACCGTAAATCGGGCCAATCAAAACTTGGCAGTTAGGCCGTTCAGATAACGCTTGACATTTTACAGTTATTCAATTGTTCATCTCATGAAAAATAATATTTTATTAATTGTGATACACGCGTATAAATATTCCCTATCAATTGATGCAAACATCTTTCCGTTCTATTGAGAAATGTTCGAGTTATAGGCATACGAAATACGGGTAGGGTTAGCACACAAATCGGCAGAACAAATGTATGAGAAAAAGGTAATTCTTCTAGTTTTCATGAATTTAAACCGTTTAGAGATTAGCGAATTTTAATGTATAGCATATCAATACCGCCCTTCCCCCATAGCTCTACCGACAACGCGAGCTGCTTTCAGAAAAGAGAGATCTACCAACAAAAGAAACCCGGACATGCTTTCGCATGTGAACATTTAATTTATTAAATTAATTAGAATTACAATTAGAAATACACAACTACACTTCATATCTGCCGAATAAGTCCGGTTACATCATTCCAAAATATGAACGATGAATTCGAAGAAATTCTGAATATTGATTTCTCTTTAATTCGCTGTAGCGATGCAGTAAAATTGTCTCAATAGCAAAAACTACAACTCTATGGTGAGCATAAAAAAACTAGAAGTGGGTTATATCTTTGATATAACCGGACGTAGGACTAACGTTAACTTAGCAATCAATAAGTAACATGCATATAAATCTTAGACATTTCATCTTTCGAATGAAGATTTATCAAACCACTTCGTTTAGCCGGAATAGAATTAATAATTCCTACTTCCCAATAACGACGATCGATTGCACCATTCGTGAACAAATAATTTTATAACGCTGCTTTTATAAATCTGATTTCTTCGATATGTAATATAATATCCACTTCGATCATATCCGCTACATAATATCATATCGTATTCTTTACTATCAAATCTATAGTCTATCCGAGTACAAAAGTAGTTTCCTCAGGCTCGATGGTTTTAAAATCTGTGTTAGGGAAACATTCCGATCTGCAGAAACGCAAACGAGTACGAAAGTACCCACTGCTTGAATCTAATTTGCTGCGCCAATTTCCACAGGCTTCATGGTTTTAGAGTTTGTGTTAGGGCAACATTCCGATTTGCAGAGACGCAAACGTGTATAAAAGTTCCCGCTGCTTGCATCTATTTCGCAATGTCGATTTCCCCAGGCTTCATCATTTTGAAGTCTGTGTTAGAGAAACATTCCAATTTGCAGAAACGCAAACGAGTACAAAAGTACCCGCAGCTCACAACTATTTTGCAATGCCGATTTTCCCAGGCTTCATGATTTTGAAGTCTGTGTAAGGGAAATATTCCAATTTGCAGAAACACAAACGAGTACAAAAAAAACCCGCTCTTTGCATCTATTTTGCAATGCCAATTTCCCCTGGCTCCATGGTTTTGAAGACTGTGTTAGGGAAATACCATCCAGTCCAGCAATCGTACCTAAATGGTCGCGCAATCATAACTGAGTGGATTTCCGAACGGCACTTGCTTATATACCGATTGGTGTGATTTCAATAGCCTGTTTTGAAAGAAATTTTAGGGCTATTGAA
Organism: Toxorhynchites rutilus septentrionalis; assembly: GCF_029784135.1. Taxonomy (NCBI): domain Eukaryota; kingdom Metazoa; phylum Arthropoda; class Insecta; order Diptera; family Culicidae; genus Toxorhynchites; species Toxorhynchites rutilus. The sequence continues at coordinate 96,140,925 of NC_073746.1, read as the reverse complement.
ACAAGTTTTTGGATCAAAAAGTTATAAGCATATAACGCGTAGACATTTTATCTTTCGAATGAAGCGTTTATGATACTATTCCGTTCAGTTGTTTAGGAGCCATTAACGCTCAAAATCTCGTTCTCCGGCGTAACGCTTTCGTTATCGAAAGTTTGAACTTACACCCCAGTATAGAAATGAAAGACGTAGTCCTACGTCAAAATACGAGAAAACAAAGATGTTCTGGAAGAATATAACTTTAAAGCTGCGTGAAAGATGAAAAAGATTGTAGAACAAAATAATTTTTTTTTTATTTGTATGGCAGCCACCCCTAAGAGAGGGGGGAGGGGTATCTTTTTTTTTTTTTTTTTTTATTCCAATTATTTATTTAAGGCTCATTATCATTTTAGCTGTAACAGAGCCGAATTTTAATCGTGTACATGTCACATGGTTATCATATCTATAATTAGCACATTACACAGTTGCCATTCGCCAGTATTCCTTCTATACCATTACATATGGTACATTCACACAGTAGCCATTTAGGCGTAAGGGTATTCTTTCTGTTCTTCCATTATCCAGTTGGACCACCGGACAGCGGAGACAGTTGTTTGATCATTGTTGAGTTATTTATAGAACAGTAGCCCGATGTGTCTGGCAGAGCAGAGCAGTTGTATGGATGAATCGATCTTATTTCGACCGTGGATCGATCTCCATCGCTGATGATTGTTGCGTGGACGTAGTTATTCTGTAACAACACAAAGATGGTCAATGAGGACCCTGAGTTTTGAACTCACGATCGATCGCTTACTAAGCGAACGCGCAACCAATGTGGCTACGGAGACCCCCAACAAAATAATGTAGGATGTAGAAAAAAGTCACAAGAAGGTTGTGTCCGAGACACGACCGCATAGTTGACGTAGGATTCCGTTAGGCTATTTGTTAATTTTGGATATGTTTGAAGAATTACATCGTTTGATAATGATTTGCTAGCCGTTTTGTTTGGTTGATGGGTATTGTTTGTTCACTTCATTAGTGTTTACCGAGTGATGATGACAGAAGGATGCTAAAAAGTCGTTGGAATGAGATATGAAAAAAAACGTCCTCTGTGACCCTAGACGAGATGCCTTCTGTGTTATGTGTTATGATGAAATAAAGAAAAAAAAACACCAATGTAATATAAGATAATTACCAATACCGAACACAATTATCAATTTTCCTCATCAGTAAAAACATGTTACTTTATGTTACTATATTAATAGAGGAAACATATTTGAAATGGAAAAGATAATTTTCTTTTATAATTTTTACTTTCTGAGAGTTTATTCAACACAATACAAATTTTTATTAGATCAACAGCACCAACAACACCTAATACTATATGTACTATATGATGGGTGAAAATTAACACAACAACACAGACAGCTTAAACCTAACGACCCGTTCTCGAGCGGGAACACACCTTGGTTTTTATTTATGGGAATTGAATTAAATCGTTTTATATATCAAGTCATTAACACAACTACCACCATATACAATTTTACATTTACACTTTTGCTAAATTTTTCAACCAACATTTAAGTTCCAAATTTCAATTTTATTTGCTAAAATTAATCGTATCACTCGGCTTACTTGCAATATAAAAATGCCCAATACTTGTATATATTTGTAATGCCGATTTCCGCCAGGCAGCTTGGTTTTGATGTTTCTGTTAGGGAACCGCCACATCGTCGTCAATTTCGACCAATCAGAAGTGGGTATTTCCGTTAGGATAGGGGTTGAGATTTTTCAATTGTTCGATAGTTATTTTCACGACATATATTATTTTCTTCAATATATAAAAATTGTTATGGAGTGCCGAAATCGATTGACGCAAAAATTTCATCAATCCATCATGAAATGACTTAGCAATAAGCGTTTGAAATTGGACAATTTTCACGATGTGCTCGATTTTCGATTTTCAATTTGTACCCCAATATGTTCCCGACAGACGTAATCCTACGTCAAAATATTGAATTGGTGTAAATCTTTCTGTAAAAATGATGCTTAAATAAATGTAAAATTGCTTATCCTTCGACGTTTAACCCCTTCGCGTACAACGTCGAGTCTCGCTCGATGTGAAAAGATAGTGCCAAAACGTATAACATCGAGTTTCTCTCGTGATGCGCTTTCATATCACAAGGCGCTAAGACGTTCAGCAGAGTAATGAAATTACTCGATGCGTCACCCATCGAAGCGTTTGCATTTGGTCCGGTCTTTAGAACATTAAATCGTACGCAAAGGAGTTAAGTGACTTGTTGGAAATATTTTTTTCAAGAATTTTAAAAAACATGTTTTAGAGAAAAAACGAATTCCAATTTTTAAAATATTTTTTTCCTGTGAAATAAAAATATGAAATGAAATATTATTTTCAAAAATTTTCGGTGAAATTCTCCAGTGTGTACTTTTCACAGAACCGCAAAATTATATCTATTACTTTGCCTTTGCCTAAGACACCATTTCGATCAAGGAACCCGTTTTGGCGTTATAGTCTATTTTCCGAAATGATACCATATTTTGCATAAACCCTTTTCAAGAAGTCAGCCGTGATCGTATTTAAAAAACTAGTACCGAACAAGCTATAAAAGCTTCTGCTAAATCAAAAATATAAAAGCGAAATGGTTTCGTGTTGATTGGTGGAATGCCTCATTTCGAAAATGTGTTTCTTGATTTATCTGTATGAAATATTTATTTTCGTCAACAAATAGGCTTCTTCTATTCATTTTTTGAAGATAATGTCATGTGGATGCTGAACACGACTACAAATGAATATCGCAACACTTTTTTTAAGCATTTTAATTGGTATCCCACCAATAAATCGTGTATGGAAATTGTTTATCAAATTCTAAAAACTCAGCTGTGACTACTTTTAAAGCACATCCAAACAGCCTTCAAGTCACTTTCGTTACTTCTCCCAAATAAATTTCCGTCACTTGGTCATTAGGTATGCATGGGTCAAAATCCAGATCCAGGTGTTGTTTTCATTTCGTCGTAACAGTATAACCTCATTAAAAAACTATAGAAAAAAGAGTGGCATACAAATCACCGTTTTGCTAAATGTTTATTTTATTCCAATCACTTACGCATGCAACGCAGTTCGAACTGTTAAAGACTCAACTGTTTTCATAGCTTAACGCCGCAGCCACCACCAATTGACAACGCGTCGATTATCGAACTATTCGAATTTCATTCACGTCTCTAGCCTTTTTTCCGGATTTTTCTTCTCTCCTCCTCTATTTGTATATTTACTCACGACCTCAGCTCGTTATCTACGAGACAGTGAATCCATTATGGGTCGTGTCGTTTTGGGGCCGCGAATATGTTACCACCGATGGAACAGAACTGTGTCATTTGTATACGCAAACACACCGTCGTGTCTCGTGTCGCCGATGTCAGAAGTCAGCAGCGCCCATTGATGTCATTTCCGTTTCCCATTGCCGAATAATATCAATGGACGGAACGTGTTTCGCTCTTCGGTTGGGATATGCTTCAGTTTCTGCCCCGAGAACGTGAAACCAAAACTCTTCTAGAAATTGCCCAGCCCCGCGTCGCACGGTCACCGTCACTCTAACGCCTTGGACTGCTGCTGCTGCCGCAATCAGTAAGCCGCGGGGCTTTAGCCGAAATCCCCCGATTCTGCGGAAATAGGATCAGTGGGGGAAAATAGGCTATCGACAAACTTTCCTCATCAAAATCCATCGAACGCGGATCGATATCCGTTTGGAAACAAAAACAGACGAAAGAGCGAACAAAAAACAGATCCGACGTGGCTCCTGGGGAAATTCATTTTGTTTTCTGCTAAATTATCTGCCTTCTGGAGCTGATAAAACGATAATTCCGAAGGCTCACCCTCGATTGTTGGGATGAAAATCGATGGGGTAGAAGCTGGTTATGGAGTGAAAGGGAGCTTCGGTGCTACTGTTGTTCAAAATGTATTGGGCAAAGTATGGTTCAGTTTTTTCTAGTCGATGAGGTGAGATGCGAAGCCCATCTCATCGAACGACCACAAATGATTATTTTAGTAACGCATATTTTTGACGTAGAACGACGTCTTTCATTAAGGGTGCCAAATCAGAAAACAGGTCACGTTTTTATGAAATAAAGTTAACATTAATAACTATTTTTGCCGCGAACGGATTTTGGCGATTTACATACTAAACGAATCGGAAATTCCGTAAGATTTGTTTAATATGCTATACATTAGAATCCTTTGGTTTGTAAATGGTTAAAATTCATGAAAACTTTAAGCGTTTCCATTTTCCCATACATTTGTTTTGTCCATTTGCATGCTTTCCCGAACAGAGCTGTCAATAACGAGCAACTTATCGACGACCAACGGAGGGGAAATCGTAGGATTTAAAGTCTACGTGAACAAAGGAAAAGCAGAAGAATGAAGGGGAATACTTGCCTAGAGTATAAACAGTGGATCTCGCTGAGGCAAACTTTCAGTTTCTGTGTGTCATTCACATCGACAACACGTGTTTTTTTTCCCGCTCTCGCTATTGTCAATATCGATACTCTTACAGTTAGTTTGTTTTCATTCGCTTGTTTTACCGCGCGTTGGAAGTGGATTCGACATCACACGCTTTAGCGTGCTTGGTGGATATCGCCAAGAAGAAAAACATGGGACGCCGGCGTTCCAGTAATTCAACCACAGACGGTCCTTCTAAAAAGGTTCGAACTAACTCCGTTGGAGAAGCAGAAGCAAATCAGCTCCTTCAAAGCAACCAATATTCGGTTCTTCCTGAGGACAGTGGAAGTGGCGATGCTGTCACCAAGAAGGAACGTGTTCCCCCGCTGTTCACGTCCATTAAAGACATAGTAAAACTCGAATCCGATCTCTCACAGCAAAACCTCCGCCCGCGATTCAAGCTCTGCAGCGTGGGTATTAAAATTGTATGCTCCAGTGTACAGGAGTATCAGCAGGTTGGAGCATATCTGAAGTCTAAAGATGTGCAATTTTACACACATGATATGCCTTCAGCGAAGCCACTGAAGGTGGTTCTACGTGGACTACCACCCGTCAGCACGGAGGACATTAAAACGGAGCTTTCCAACCTTGGTTATAAGCCGGTGAATGTGTTTATGATGTCTCGTCGTCCAAATGACAACAGGTCATTTAGAGATCAGCTATTTTTGGTGCACTTCGCCAAGGGCTCCACTAGTATCAGTGCACTGAAGAAAATTCCAGACCTGTTCCGACTCATCGTGTCGTGGGAGTTGTATCGTCCTCAGCACCGTGACGTTACGCTGTGCTCGAACTGTCAAAGGTTCGGGCATGGCACTAAAAACTGCTATATGAAGCCTCGCTGCGGTAAATGTGCTGGGGATCATCGAACTGCGTCCTGTGGCCAAAGTGATGACATCATTCTCAAGTGTGCTAACTGCGATGGTGAACACCGCGCCTCCGATCGAAACTGTCCTAAGCGGGCTGAGTTTATCACCATCCGACAATCAGCGACAACATCGAACCAACCCGGACGCAGGCGCAACGTTCGCCCCCCTCCGACCAATTCAGATGCTGAGTATCCCGCTCTACAACATCGTCGACAGGTTCCGAACCTACCTCCGCTTCCTCTCAACAACCATTGCACCACCAGTACACCTGCTCCTGCATTTTCAAACAACCAAGCGGTCTCTAACCGACGATCAGCTCAGCCCCGCCTTGCAGCTGCTGCTGCTCAGCCCAATCAGGGTTACTCCCCCGCCCCTGGTTTGTCGTACGCCGATGTTGCATCTGGAATAACCTCCGACAGTTCTGCGTTCACTACACAAGAGTTCCTCATTTTAGTGTCAGAAGTTATTACCATTATGCGCACTTGCAAAACGAAAGAAGAACAGCTACAAGCTGCACTGTCACTGATCAATAAATATGTCTCGTGAAGCAGTCAGCATTGCAAACTGGAATGCTTGCTCACTAAGAAGTAAGCACATTGAGTTACTCGATTTCCTCAACATCAAGAATATCGAAACGCACCTCAAACCGGAAATTAATATTTATCTACCGGAGTTCCGGCTTCTAAGACTCGACAGGACCAGAGCACATGGTGGGGGAGTGGCCATTGCTGTGAGGCGGAACGTCGACTGCCGCCTGTTACCGAACATACAGCTGAAAATAATCGAAGCCATCGGTATCGAAGTTCGTACATCGCTTGGACCAATCATAATCATTGCGGCGTACTGTCCTAAGCAAGTTTTTACTAGGGATGGTTCCGCCGCTTTGCTACGAAACGACTTGGCCAAGTTAACTCGGCGACGGGCGAAGTATATCATCGCAGGAGACCTGAATGCTCGACATGAGATTTGGGGCAACCGAAGACGGAATCGGAATGGGATCATCCTAGCAGAGGACTTGGAGAATGGCCATTACAACATTCTTGCGCCTGATAGTCCCACCAGAATTTCAAGATCAGGGGTTCATTCGATTCTGGACATTTTTCTCACCAATATGGCCATCTCCGAGGATCCGCTAGTCTTCGAAGAATTATCTTCTGATCACTATCCAGTGGTACTGAAGCTAGGCGCAGCTGTCGATACGGTGGCTAACCGATTACGGCGAAATTATCATCGTGCCAACTGGGTCGAGTTCCAACGTGTCATCGATAACAACATTAACCACGACCAGCCATTGAATTCTCCGGATGATATCGATGTGGCGGTGCATTCCCTGCAGCAAGCGATTGCCGTCGCTCGAGACTCTGCGGTTCCGGTCCAACAATATCAGGTGAGTGCCTCTCTCCAGATTGATAGCACTACCAAACAACTTATCCGCCTACGGAATATTTTTCGACGTCAATACCAGCGTACTGGCGACCGGAAGAAGAAGATATCAATGAATAATCTCACTAGGGTAATCCAGAATAGAATTCAAGAACTCCGAAATGGAGAATTTCAAGATAAACTCCGTCAAATTCATCCTCATTCGAGGCCATTCTGGTCCATGACTAAAATTCTTAAAAAGAGACCGAAACCTGTGCCTCCGCTCTTCTCGTCTGAGGGTTCACGTGAAGGTAGCTTGTTGTTAACACCCATAGAAAAAACAAACGCGTTGGGGCAACAGTTTGTGTCGTCGCACAACCTTGGACAGAACATTATCAGCCCATATGAACAGATCGTCGATGAGGGAGTGCCCGAGGTTGACCAATCGGACAGCCTAATTCCAGAGGGGTCGCGAGTCACTGCTGATGAGTTGATAGGTCTCATCAGAAGATCAAAGAATATGAAGGCCCCTGGTTTCGATAACACTTTCAATATTGAGCTCAAGCAAATGAGCCACGGCTCATTTGCTTTTGTAGCGAGAATTTTTAACCGATGCTGGGAGCTTAGCTACTTCCCTTCAGTGTGGAAGTTAGCTAAAGTCATCCCAGTGTTGAAACCGGGGAAGGATCCTTCTGTTCCCCGGAGCTATCGACCCATCAGCTTACTCTCAGCCCTTTCTAAGCTGTTCGAGAAGTGCATTCAGGACCGAATTCTGTCGTTCGCAGATGAATATGATGTCATCCCTGAGGAACAGTTTGGGTTCCGTAAGGGTAGATCCACCGTTCATCAACTCACTAGAGTTGTAAATATCATTCAGCGGAGCAAGTCGGTATCCAAGACGACGGCAATGGCGCTCTTGGATATTGAAAAGGCGTTCGACAATGTGTGGCATGATGGCCTGGTTTACAAACTGCATCGATTCAATTTTCCAACATATTTGATAAAAATAATAAAAAGTTATCTCTCTGATAGAGCATTCCGGGTTTCCCTGCTTAATGTGTGCTCAGAGCAATTTAGCATAAATGCAGGTGTACCCCAAGGAAGCATCCTTGGGCCTATCCTATATAATATATACACTGCAGACATCCCACCGCTTCCCGGTGACGGAATATTATCTCAATTTGCCGATGACACCGCGATTATGTTCAAAGGTCGTGTTATTAGTGCTCTGACCCGCAAGTTGCAGAGAGGCCTCGATGCTCTAACAGAATATTACACCAGTTGGAAAATTGTGATCAATGCGGCGAAAACCCAGGCCATCCTTTTCCCACATTCGAGATCTCCTAAACTTGTTCCGGCTGCCAACGTCAGAAAGAATTCGGTTCGGTGACTCTCTTATCGAATGGTCCAAGGAAGTCGTTTATTTAGGACTAACCTTAGACAGCCATCTGATCTTCAGATCTCATGTTGATAAAATTGTAACCAAATGTATCATCTTACTCCGGTCATTGTATCCATTAATTGGCAAAAACTCAAAACTTTGCTTGAAGAATCAGATGGCTGTCTATAAACAGATCATTTACCCAGCCATAGAATACGCGGTCCCTGTCTGGAATACCTGTGCTCGGACACACAAACTGAGACTCCAACGCGTTCAGAATAAGTTCCTCAGAATCATCCTGAATCTGCCCCCCTGGACGAGAACTACGGAGGTTCACGAGAGAGCCTGCCTAGATACCCTAGATGAGAAGTTTGAAAATTTCATTCAAAAATTTGGAGAGAGGTGCTCCACTTCAATGCACGAAATAGTACGCAATCTGTAAATAGTAGATTATGATTAGGGTTAAGGTTTAGGTTAGGTAGTTAGGTTTATTATTATAATAATTTTCAAAACAATTCAAATGATGAACATTTCGAAAAAAAAAAGTAGATTAGTAAAATGAACACATGAATCCTGCATTCTATAATGCTCATATTATTGAAACAAAGATGCAAAACAATGGTTGGTCACTTGAAATGCAACGAATATTGTATCAAACAAAATGTAAAGGTGGAATAAATATATATTTAGTTAAAAAAAAAAAAAAGGCAAACTTTCATTCGGCATCGGACTGTTGAGCAATCCAGTTCACTTTGCTTTCGCTGCCCTTCGATCTTAGATTGGACCCCACCAGTGGTAATCCAACTTGGATATCGTCGTTTGGTTTTTCTGTACGTTTTTCGCGTTATTCGTATTGTGTGTTTTTCTTTCCGCGTCATAAATTGGACGCTTCGCGTAGTGTGTGATGAACAAGAAGAAGAGGAAAGCAGGCTCGAGCCCTGCAAAAACGAACGCATTGCCAGGAGCAATAAAATTTTGAGGCAAGCGTCATCTGATGCACGCGATGTTGCTGCAGTGAAAAGCGCTCGCACTGAACCGAGCCTTTGCATCGAACAACAGTGAAGTAGGCGATTTTGGCGCGTCGGTCGAAAATGTAAACGCCGTTACCCAGGCAGCAACCAAAATCAAGCTCCCCCCGCTGGTGGTGAAGGCGGTTGCTCTTGACAAACTCATCAGCGAATTCGCATCGATGAGTGTTACAGCAGAGTACAAGCTGTGTGGTACAATTCAGTCTTTTGACGTAGGACTGCGTCCTACATTTCTGTACCAGGGTGTAAGTTCAAATTTCAGAAAACAAGAGAGTGACGCTGGACTGCAAGCTTTTGAACGTTAAAACCTCTTTTCCGGCTGAACGACATGATAATCATTTCATTCGAAAGACAAAATGTCCACGAATTATATGATTGTCAATTATTGACCCGAAAACTTGTTTCAATAGCTTCAAAATTGCTTTGAAAACAGGTTATTGAAACCGTATATAAACTCGCATACGCTCTGGAAATCCATTCATTGTTCGTCTGTGACTCGTGCAAGCCAGACGTGTTTAAACTTGCTCGTTTTTAACCTCGTTTCGTTTCGTTCGTTATATAAGTTGTGCAAATTGCACTGTTTTTTTCTCTCGCGATTTCGGTTCGGTCTCACAATATTTCTCCGGCGCTAGGCCACCTACTTAAGGTGGCCAGCTTTAAAACTGAGCTGAAAAGGCTAGCAGTAAAGCCACCATCATTGACATCTGTTGCGATGACGCGCAATAAAAAAACGAGTGCATCTGCTGCAGAGACTAGTGCATTGAATCAACGGGCCAGCGGTTCGAAAAGACCGCGAAGTGACGAGGTCGATACACAAGATCACAACACTAGACTTCTAGCGAGTAATAATTTTTCTGAACTATCAGTGCAAGCTGTCACAGAGCCGTCGATTCCGAAAAAAGTGTAAATTCCACCGCTTTTTACCACCACGAAGGAAATAGCTACGCTCAGGAATGAGCTTGCTGCGAAGCAGATTCACCCTTTATTCAAGCTCTGCAGCATAGGCACGAAAATGATCTGCTCCAATAAATTGGACTTCGATACAACGACAAAGTATCTCCAGACGCAAAAGCATGAGTATTTCACCTATGATGCTCCAGGGAACAAGCCATTTAAGGTGATAATCCGCGGTCTTTCGGAATTTACTTCGGATGAAATCATCAACGAGCTGAAACGAGTCAAAATCAAACCGATAAAGGTATTTCCAATGAAACGTGCTGAAGGCAAAAACTATAGGGATTTTCTCTACTTGGCACACCTGTAAAAAGGCTCTGTTACCATGACGGACCTCCGCAAAATTAAAGCGCTCTTCAACATCATTGTTGAATGGGAGCACTATCGCCCGAAGAAACGTGAAGTGACTCAATGTGAAAACTGTTTATCCTTCGGTCATGGCTCTAGGAACTGTCTAGGAAATCGCGTTGTGGAAAATGTGCTGGTTCTCACGAAACATCGAAATGCGATCGAATGGAGATAAACTCCGAGCCACAATGCGCCAATTGTGGTGCCAACCATGAGGGCTATAACCGTGCCTGTCCCATAAGAGCAGAATTTATTAGTATTCGTAAACATGCGTCCACCAGAAATCAGAATGGGCGTTTGAGACGACAGCGTTCTCCGATGACAATCGAGAATTAGCCCCACCTCCGTACCAACGTACCAAATCTGACACCACTCCCACTGAATCATCGACAGGAAAACCATCAACGAACCACCTCTGTTCAGCCACGGCTCACAGCAGCAACTGCTGTTCAGCCAGTGCGTGCAGATCAAACTTCATCCTTGAGTTCCCCCGGTACCGGCCCCCCCTTCTGCACTACCGTCTAATGATGACTCTCTTTTTACCCCGGATCAAATGATGGTGTTCGTCCGGGACATGTACAGAGAGCTGCGCCTGTGCCGTTCTAAGGAAGATCAAATTGATGCCGCCACTAGAGTGCTGCTAAACTTTATGAATAAATATGGACCCTGAAGACACCATCAATATCCTAAATTGGAATGCTTGTTCTGTAAAGAACAAAAATTTTGAACTAGTTGATTTCCTAAATGAAAAGTGTATTGACATCGCCATCATAACAGAGACGCACCTTAAGCCAGATGTGAACATATACATCCCCGGTTTTCGCCTCGTGAGGCTTGATCGGATCCATTCAGCGGGTGGTGGAGTGGCCATTGCTTTGCGAGTTAATATTGGGTGCCGCCTGTTACCTAGTTTCTAGCTCAAGATAATTGAAGCCATAGGTGTCGAAGAATTTTTCGTCAAAGTAATTTCCTCCGACTTGCACTGTGATCACGCGTATTCTAGAGCTTGCCACTCAGAATGCATTCAAGGCGTGTTATTTGGCATAGAAATCTCAACTAAGTACTAATAAAAATGACGCAAGTAATACTACGTTGAGACGGTGAAGTTCCTCTAGGAACGTTAGTGCCATTGAAGAAGAAGAAGAAGAAGGTGTCGAAGTAGACTCTACCATTGGCCCAATCACCATCATAGCGGCTTACTGCTCCAAGCACACCATCATCAGCGACGGATCGGCTACAGCTTTACACCAAGACATCATCAAACTGACTAGGCGGCGTGGCCAATTCATCATAGCTGGCGATCTTAACGCAAAGCACCAGGTCTGGGGTAACATCCGGCGGAACTCCAATGGTACCATCGTTCAACAAGGACTAGAGGTAGGTCGCTATACGATCCTGAGCCCAGATACTCCCACCAGGTTGAATCGGTCTGGTGCTCACGCTATCATCGACATCTTTATAACCAACATGACGAACATCTCTGATCCCGTCGTCTATCAGGAGCTCAGCTCAGACCACTATCCAGTGGTGGCTGAAGTGGGTTCCTCTGTTAATAGAATGCTGAAATCCATCAAAAACATGAAGGCTGCTGGCATTGATGGAGTTGAAAAACCTGAGTGTTGACTTCTTCAATCACCTGACAGCAGTCTTCAATAAGTGCTTGGAACTTGGCTACTTCCCTTCTAAATGGAAGTCAGCTAAAGTTATTCCAATTCACAAGCATGGTAAAGACCCCACCAATGCCAAAAGCTATCGTCCAATCAGTCTCTTGTCCTCTATCTCGAAATTATTCGAAAAGATGATTGTATCTCGCTTACTGGAGTTCTCAGACCAGAACAACATCATCCTCCAGGAGCAATTCGGGTTCAGGAAGGGTCACTCCTCTGTTCACCAGCTCGCACGGGTTACTAATATCATCAGGCGGAACAAGTATGTTTCGAAAACATCGGCGATGGCACTGTTGGGCGTCGAGAAGGCGTTCGACAATGTCTGGCATGATGGTCTTGTGTTTAAGCTGCATATATACAATTTCCCGATCTTCCTTGTGAAGATCGTCAGCAGTTATTTAGCGGGCAGATCGTTCCAGGTCTTCTTGAGGAATTCCCATTCTGATACCTTCAGAGTTGATGCCGGTGTTCCTCAGGGTAGTGTTCTAGGACCTATCCTGTTCAACATATTTACATCAGATGTTCCTCCCCTTCCGGGTGGCGGCATTCTGTCATTATTCGCTGATGACACTGCTATAATCTATAAGGGTCGAGTGATCCGTGCTCTGGCGAGAAGACTTCAGGAGGACCTGGATGTTTTGTCCGACTATTTTGATAGCTGGAAATTTCGTATCAATGCGACTAAGACTCAAGCCATCCTGTTTCCGCATTCAAATTCACCTAAACTTGTTCCGCCTAGCACTTGAACAACAACCCCATTGAATGGTCAAGGAAACTAGTTTACCTTGGTCTCACCCTCGATAGTAAACTACTGTTCCGTTCCCACGTGGACAAAACATTGAACAAATGCAACATCCTTATGAAAGCATTGTATCCCCTTATCAACAGGAAATCTGCATTATCGTTAAAAAATAAATGTGCTATTCTCAAGCAAATATTTCTTCCTCTATTGGAGTACGCTTTGCCAGTCTGGGAGTCGTGCGCAAATACACATCATGCAAAATTGCAAATAGCTCAAAATAAATTGCTCAGAATGGTTCTAGACAGTTCTCCAAGGACGAGAAACTCCGAGATCCATCGCCTGGCTGGTCTTCAAATGTTGGAAAAGAGGAAAGTACTAATTCTGGCTGGGTTCAGAGATTCTTGCCAAAGATCGGATCATCGCATCATTAATGATCTCGCTTAGTTTCAAGTTAGTTTTAGTTAGGTAGGATATTAAATTTTAAATTCACTTTAATCATCTCCAGTTGAGGAGAAAAAATTTCCAAATGTTAGTATACTTCCAATTGAATAAAATTCACTCAAATTGAATTAGTCACTCAAAAATAAAATTTTCTAATCAAAGCTGACAGGCCTTTCAGGCTTAACACTTGAAATGTAAATTATATGCGAACATAAATCAATGTAAATAAATAAACTTTTTACTACTACTACTACTGGAAATCCATTCAGTTGATGCGGCGATACGAGATGAGGACGGTCGCACTCAGACGCCTATGCATTATGCTCTTCTTTTCCACTTCCATTTCTCTTCTGCAGTTGAACCGAACGGATGGGTATAAAACATGACGCTTCCTTTGCTTTCGTTCATTTCTATCTCTACTCTCGTACTGTGAGGACTCGTTTCATTGGGACCAAGCAGACAGCTCGTAAATCTACCGGTGGTAATGCACCACGAAAGCTGCTCGGAAAAGCGCACCAGCCGAAGGAAGTGTGAAGAAGTCACATCGCTCCCAACCAGGAACACTCACTTTGCGTGAAATTCGTCACTATCAGAAGTCGACCGAATTACTCATCCGCAAACTACCTTTGCAGCGTTTGGTTCGTGGAATTGGCAAGGACTTCAAAACCGACTTGCGCTTCCAAAGTTTTCCGCCGTTATGGCACTGCAGGAGACAAGCGAGGCATATTTAGTCAGCCTGTTCGAAGATACCAATTTGTGTGCTCAGCTACGCGAAACGCGTCACATCATGCTCAAAGACATCCAACTGGTCCGTCGTATCCGAGGAGAGCGTGCTATTACCTTAGCATATAATCAACGGCCCTTTTCAGGGACATCACCTTTTTAATTAGAGCTCAGAAAAGTTTTTGCAAGCCGAACCTGAAAGAAGCATTTAGCGAAAATCGTGGTGTCGATGATAATTCGATACTGATGGGCGCCATTGACTATGGATTTGATAATGACGAATACGAAATATATGGTGGTGGATATTTCACCATATCGAAGAAATCACTTTGATAAAGGCTGCGTTATAAAATTATTTGTATACGAATGACGCAATCGATAGTCGATAGTCTAATTTGCGCTGGGTATTTCCTCGGAGGACTCGATTCCTCCTTTGAGCATTAATGATTTCTTCCTGGCAAAACGAAGTGGTATAATAATCACATTATTCGAAGGATAAAATGCAGAAGTTTTCTGCCAATTCCCCTTCACCTCCAACATCTCTTTCTCCCATTTGTCGTTTTTCAATTCCAATTCTCTTCTGCAGTCGGACCGAACGGAGCATTTAGCGAAAACCGAGGTATCCATGATAATTCAATACTGATGGGTGCCGTTGACTATGGATTTGATAGTGAAGAATACGATATGATATGGTGTAGTGGATATTATCGAAGTGTATATTATATTACATATCGAAGAAATCGCATTTATGAAAGCAGCGTTATTAAATTATTTGTCTACGAATGCTGCAATCGATTGTCGTTATTGGGAAGTGGGAATTGTTGGGGAGGGGGTCTTATTTTTGCTGTGTAATTCCGGGGAGCAATCCATTCCTTCTCAATTGTTAATAAAGGGTGTGTCACATCAAATTGCATCACGGAAAAAACGCTGTAGAAATTTAATTTTTAGGAATTATATCTTCAGCTTTGGTTTTATAATCAGATAAGAGTGTATAGATCACGTTGGCCATGCTTCACTCACAATTTTTCGTAAATTTGTAAAAATGTCGTCGAACGAAAAAGAGCGTCGTGAATTAATCTTGTACACTCATTTCGAGAATCCGGAGTTGTCACATCGGGACATCGGTAAGATGCTGGGAATCGTCCAATCCACGGTCAGCAGAGTACTAAAACGATACTTCGAGAACCTAACCATCGACCGGAAGGTGAAGAACGGCAAAAATGGATGCTCCGTCAGTGAAAAAGATCACAAGCGCGTAGTTAAGCAGTTTAGACGTGATCCGAGAAGTTCGGTCCGGAATGTCGCCAATAAGCTGAATTTGTCAAGTTCATTCGTCCAGCGGACCAAGCAGCGGGAGGGCCTGCGTACATACAAGGTTCAGAAGGCTCCTAACCGCGACGAAAGGCAAAACATGGTGGGGAAGACGCGAGCCCGGAAGCTGTACACCGAAATGCTGACGAAGCCGCATTGCCTGGTAATGGACGACGAAACCTACGTCAAAGCGGACTTTCGTCAGCTGCCGGGCCTGTTGTTCTTCTCCGCAGAGGACAAATTCAGCGTTCCGGAGGAGATTCGCAAGCAGAAACTATCCAAGTTTGCCAAAAAGTACATGGTGTGGCAAGCGATCTGCTCTTGCGGAAAGCGGAGCGCCCCCTTCGTGATGACCGGCACGGTAAACGGGCAGGTTTACCTTAAGGAGTGCCTACAGAAGCGCTTACTACCACTATTGAAGCAGCACGAGGGCCCGACCATCTTCTAGCCGGATCTCGCTTCGTGCCACTATTCAAAGGACGTGTTGGAGTGGTACGAAGCCAACGGGGTCACCTTCGTGCCAAAGGAAATGAACCCGCCCAACGCGCCGGAGCTTCGCCCAATAGAGAAATATTGGGCGATTATGAAGCAGGCCCTCCGGAAGAACCCAAAAGTTGTCAAATCGGAGGCAGACTTCAAGAGAAAATGGATTTCTGTTCAAAAAAAAACTACAACCTGACGTTGTACAGAACCTTATGGACGGGGTAAAGAGGAAGGTGCGAGCATATGGGCTTGGGCTCGAAGTATGATTAAAAAGAAAATGCCAAAAGTTGTTTAATAGTTTTTATTTTACTGTCTAAAATTTTCAAAAGGATCGGTCTACTGTGCGAATTTCTACAGCGTTTTTTCCGTGATGCAATTTGATGTGACACACCCTTTAATCCTGCTCCGGATCAACGATGATTCCAATTCTCGGGGCTTGGAGAGTGGGTACTATTTGCGCTGGGTATTTCCGAGGAGGAATCGATTCCCCCTTTGAGCGTTAATAATTTTTTTCAGGCTGAACAAAGTGGTATGATAGTCACTTTCACTTTATTCGAAAGATGAAATGTCTAAGATGCATGTGCTTGTTACTTATTTGTTGTTAAGTCAACATTAGTCATACGTCCACCTTGCGGTTATATCAAAAATATAACCCACTTCTAGTTTTTCATTGTTTAACATTAACATTGTTTGCTTTCCGTCATCATAAGGGCTTCGTTGGTGCCTTTGAGAATGCTTGAATGCATTAAACTGACGTTGTAGCGAAGCAGACGTTAAGGTGCGCCAAAGCATTATAGAATAATATCCGAAGGTATAAACAAGCGACTTATACAAAATAACAGCGTAGTTCTACGTCAATAATGCGGTCGTATCTTGGACACAACCTCCTATATTTTTTTTTAAATGTTGCAGTGATTTGGAAATACTGTTTACTCGTTCAAAACACAACTTCCAAAAAAAAAGTTTTCTCTCAATGATCTTCTGAAGCATCTAAATGGCGTATTCGCATTGAGTTTGAAACAAAACTCCTCATCATCTCAAAAAAAAAATAAGCTTATGTGGGTGGTTAATATATTCCTTTTATTTTACTACGGTTTCGGTTTCGGTTTTGTTTATATTAAAAAAAACTTCTGTTTTTTATTCATTCCAATACAGATTTTTAAGTTTTTTAAGTTTTTTTCATATTTATTCGGTTTATCGAAAAAAAATATTTGATACGATAACACCATAGCATACCTTGTGAACGTAATCGTGCATTGACAGTCATATATGTTGTATAGCTGACTTCAGGGCGTTGACACTAGGATGAGATGATTTACAGATATGTGTTTCAACGGTTGTGTCCCATTCACCCGAATTCCATTCATCCGAAACACGTTTACCCGAAACACATTTACCCGAATGTAACGCATACCCGAATGACATTCACCCGAATGACATTCACCCGAATGTAACAATTACCCGAATGCAACATATACCCGAATGGCCATTGGAGTTTTGTCGAATCTGCTGTTAGGAAGTTACGAAGTAAACTGAGAAATTGTAATGAGGAAATTCGAAAAAGATGTTGAAGACTTCGTTGTGTTATTTTTAGAAATTAGTGTAGGCACAATTGACATGCTGTCTTCTTTCCTTTCCGTATTGCTCTTTAAGACCAAGAGATCATTCAGAATTGAGCTTGGGTTATGAAATATTCCGAAAATTGAACAGGTAACTTTAACATAACATTTTTTAATGAAAATGTGAAAAGAATAGATAAGAAAAAATGGTACTTACGTATTTTCCGCCGCCGCCGCGCAATGTTTATCATGGGTTTATTATTTCGTGATGAAATTTATTTTGAGATCAATGTAATGGGGGCGAAGTCCCCATTTAACGATGATACGGAATCGAGGCGGCACCAAGCCGCCGAGGTAACGCAATCCGAGTAGGTCGCCGACCCGCCGTCGGAAGCGGCGGCCTCTCGCAAGCAAACCTGTGATCCACCGATTGCCTGGTTTGTTTGAAACATAGGAGACGATCCATTAGTCAGGTCCGACCGAGCGTTAGCGACATCGGACTGCATACGTTTACCTGGTGCATTACGTTTGCCCGGTTAATAATGCATTTCATTCATTTTGATTGCCTGGTTGCAAACGTGATGCACCAGATAAACGTATGGCGTCCGACGCTCGTAAACGGGCTGCGTCATCCATAAGAATGGATAGACGTAATAATACGTTATAAAACTACATTCTTTCTTGTCTATGCGACTAAAATCCAATCTGCCCGCAAGTGTTATATTTTTACAAAGAAGGTTAACTTACTGGTTTTAAACCGGTTCAGTAGTTCAAATGTTATGAGATTTTGATTTTAAAAAAAGTTATTTTTGGGTGAAAGAGGAAAAATGGTTTTTCGGACCACTAACTTTGAAAAATCATAAGATAGACGAAAAACAAACCTCATAGATCTTTGGATATGTTATGTAAAAAAAGCTCAGCTTTCAAGGAAACATATAAAAAAATGAAGCGCCCTCGAGTCCAAAGCCATGCCCATAGTAAAAACAAACACAATCGAAATTGTAAAAAGAAAATCCAAATCCAAGAAAAACTAATTAGCTAATTAGCTTTAATTTGATATGTCGACCATCTGTATCGGTTGCGTAGTCTAACAGTTATGAATTTTTGAAAAAAGTCATTTTTGGAAAAAAAAATAAGTAGTAAAAATTGATTTTTCGAACCACCCTACAATGGAAATAGTCACATTAATTAAAAAATAAAAATACGGATCTAACGTTTTGCGAAAAGGAACAAAACCACCACATTTCACGAAAATCTGAGAACCACTATATCGGTTTGACATGGAATTATTGTATATAAATTGTTCAAAGTCATGTTTATTCACCTAAAAACAAAAAAAATAGCGTTTTACATCACTGAGTGATGCTGGCGGTTATTTCTCTCATTTCCAACCAGGGAATGTTGCAAAAAAAAACTTCGACAAGAGTCCCAGTATATATACAGTCAACTCTCCCTTACTCGATGTTCTGTAACTCGATATTTTCCCTAACTCGATGAACTTCATGGCATTTCATGGAATTTACAAGCATTCTTCTTTCCATAACTCGATACCTCCCAAACACGATGCCTCCCTTACCCGATGGGTTTTGATTCATTTTTCCATGGATTCTGACCTCCCTTACTCGATTGATTTTCACGTACATGTTTTTGTGCGTTATTAAACTCTGATTTCAATTGCTCTTGAAAGTGAAGACGAAGTGTTCGTGTCATCAAGCAATTTCTTTTCAAGTATGGAAAACCACGGAAAACCTTTCAAGCGAACAGTTAGCATCATCAGCATCATCGAGCAGGTCGAAAAGTATGGCCGGAAGGGGTGTCTGGAAGGAAAGGGAATAAAGCTGCAAAAGATTTCAGTATTGTACGGTATCAACAATATTCAAGCTAAAGAAAAAATGGAATCGGAATGGAAAATTAAATCTAGACCAAAAGCATATAAGGTTGGCCGGAAACGAAAAGCTGGAGCGGTAAATGGATTTTTTTGTCTTATCAAGCCAGAGAGAATAATTTATCTCTCTCAGGTTTTATTCTTCGGGATATGGCTTGCGAATTTGTCCAGAAACTGGGAATTCTCAACTTTAAAGCACAACCACCATGGATGGAAGCGATAAACTACCGTTGCTGATCGATGGAAAGAATAAAAACCCACGATGTTTCAAAAAGAAGAAGCCATTACCAGTGATATACGAGAGCAACACCAAGGCCTGGATGGCCATAATGCTTTTTGAGAAATGGATCATGCAACTTGATGAAAAATTAAAGAAAAAGAAAAAAGAAAATAAAAAGGTATTAATTCTAGAATTATATGTAATGGTAATGTATCATACTTATATCTATTTCTTCTCAAAAGTGGTCATGTTCGTTGATAACTGCAGAGCGCACCCAAAATCTCTCCGACCAAAGCTCAAATTAATAAGTTCACAATTTTTCCACAAATCTTTACTTCCGTAGCTCAGCAGCTGGACTACGACACAATCAAGAACCTGAATGAATCAGTACTATCGCCATTTTCGATTAATTAGTTCGATTAGTTAAACGAAGACTGCAAGAAATGGAGGTTATTTGTCCTTTTCAACCTTCATGTTATTCAGCATTCTTACTGTATTTAAATGTACTCTAGGACTCTCCAGATATACCGGTATTGGATGCAATTTAAATACTTTCAATCTCTTAAATCAATAAGGTTAAATCTGTGACTATTTACAATTGCTTTAGGAAGCCGAATTTTCCTTGAATGATGATGGTGATTTTCCGCTGGCATAATTATTGCGTCGTGAGCTTACTGATGTCGACAGTTCAGTACCGTTCGATTGCTCAACGTTCTTTAATGATTAGTGCGGAAAGGAGCAAAACGTGATTTGCTGTGATCTGATGCCAGATACCGATATATTGGAAAGTTTTGAAAAAGCTGAAGATATTAGTCCTATTGAGATGGAGAATATACAGTGAAACTATTTGAACATTTCTTTGTGATTGAACAGTTCCAGCGTGATCGTTACAATTTAGTTTGAATAACATACTTAATCAATCGATTATATATGATTATATATGATTTATATACGATTCGATATATAAAATTTAGGACACGATTATATACAGTTTAAAAAAAATGTTTTTTATATAATTCAAATATGAATAATTCCAAGAAAAAAAAATAACCTTTCAACATTACAGTGAAATTTAGGTGGCTTTTATAAGTACAGTGGGTTAAAAATCGCGATTTTTGAAGATTTTGATTGAATTTTCACCACGAATTGTTTATATCGATATTGCAGCGAAATTAAGAGAGATAGAAGTTGGGCGTCAAAGAACAAATTGTAGAGTGATTAGAGAGCTTTAATTTGATTGATAGAAACAATCAAGTTTAGTATGAATTTTTGGGATAAAATTAATAGTTACAAATTTAAAAAATTTGGAATTTTCCACTTCCAAAATTTTATTTTAATCCACTAATATATATGTTCCATTACTATATCCCGTACTAAATTTCCTCAACTTTCGAATGAAAGCAATAGAATCGCCTTACGTAGCGTACTTTTCAATGTAGAGCCAGTTTGAGGCAACAGAGTCCGAAAAAAGTTCTACAACTCTGTCATCGTTGAAATTCAAACATATGCGTAGAAGGATTTTTTTTCGTGAAATATAATCGTCTTTCACCTCCTGAGAGGTTCGGGAAAAAAATATTTTTTTTATGTACGAAAGGTGTTTTCTCACTTTAAGGGGATGAATCGAAAATTCAAATTCATACCATAATTGGGACAGTTACCCTAATATATGACAAATTATGACATAAAAAAAATATGAAAAAATGGTCTGTATCTCGATACCTCCCAAACTCGATGGTCCCCTTGGATATCGAGTTAGAGAGAGTTGACTGTATATATATTTTTTTTTTCATTCTAATGAAGTAAAAGGTGCAAAAATCTGGAGAATTCAGGATCATTTCTGAAAAATTAAAATTGAGTATTTGTCAGGACATCAGGAACGTGCTAAAAAGTCTGGGAGATCCTGAATATGCATACATCGGAAGAAGAGCACTGCTTCAGGGAAAAAGTTTTCCTGACAACTACTTTTCAGTGCTTTTTTTTTGACAAATATTATGAATGTTTAAATCGCAATATTTTAGTATGTAAAATAACGCGATTGACGAGAATTAACACATTATGAGTGACTTGTTGGAAATTGTAAGGACCATTCATATATATATTTTTTTCAAATAATATCTAAGTTTCTAAGAAAAATGAGTTTAGGTTTTAAAAATATGATTTAGTGTATTTAAAAAAAAAAAAAGTTTTTTTTTATGAAAAATTTCAACAATTTTCTTCTTTTCATCCTTTTATGAGAATTTCGTAGATACAAATGTTTTTGTGGGGGTCTTCGTAGCCACTTGGTTACGCGTTCGCTTACTAAGCGATCGGTCGTGAGTTCAAACTCAGGACCCTCAATTGACCATCTTTGTGTTGTTATAGAATAACTACGTCCACGCAACCATCATCAGCGATGGAGATCGATCCACGGTCGAAAATAGATCGATTCATCCATACAACTGCTCTGCTCTGCAAGAAACATCGGGCTGCTGTTCTATAAATAACCCAACAATGATCACTATCAACTGTCTCCGCTGTCCGGTCTGCTGAACAATGGAAGAACAGAAAGAATACCCTTACGCCGAAATGGCTACTACTGTGTAATTTACCATAATGTAATGGAACAGAAAACTTAACGCCTAAATGGCTACTACTAACTATTGTGTAATTTACAGTTTATAGAAACATGAACATAGGTACATGTACACGATTAAAACCCGGCTCTGTTACAGTTAAAATGCTAATGAGCCTAATAAATAAATAAATGGGATAAAAAAAAATGTTTTTGAGTTTGTTTTTTTTTTGTAAAAAACGTGCAAATTTTCAAATGCCATTAAAAATAATTTTACATTTACCCACAATCAAATCTTTACCAGTTGTTCGAGACAATATGAGCTTTATTGTGTCAAAAATTCAGATCTTGAAAAAAATTCAAAAATTGAAAATAATTTTAAAAAATGTGTTATTTTAAACTTTATTTTACAATTTTTTCGGGCAACTATTTTTTTTTCAGAACCATAAAATTATAGTTTAAAACTTTGTCTGTTTTCCTCTCACGCTAAAGGTCACGAGTTCAATTCTCACTCCCGACATTCTTCCAAAAATGGAAGTAAGAGTGACGAACCAGCCAAATGAGTTGAAAGTCACTGTAATACAGATAAAAAAAAAATTCAAACAAATTAGCTCATAACCAATAGAGTGTAGTAGTGAGTGTTAGTGTGTTTCCTGCGTGCAACGTGTACTAAACTTCTAATAAGTAGATTATGGCATAAGGCATGATGGCCAATCCCTCGCTACTATTTAAATGATGCTGCGAAGAAGATACCGTACAATGGGCTAATTTTGTGATAGTCGGCCAATTATGTATTTTTGAATGTCATACAGTCCACTCTTTATCCTAGATTCAAAATGAAAAGTAGTAATTGTCCTGTTTCAGTAGTAATGTAAAAATTAAATGGAATCTAAATAAAATGGTATAGTAGTTTCGTTGAATAAATGTAGTGTAGCAAGAACTCGTAAAAATAAATGTTAAATGTGATCGCTCAATTCAATTTTCGTATTCGGAATAAATTTGCGCAAAAATTCAAATTGTCGCTAAAGTTGTGGTAGAATACTGTAATATTCAAACAAGAAACATTACCTAAGACACTATTTCGATCAAATAGCCCGTTTTGGCGTTATAGTTTACTATCTGAAATGACACCATTTTTGCATAAGCCCTTTTCAAATTAATTTTTAGCACATGTTTTCTCATCCCGATTTATTTAATTAAAAATAACCAAAAAATAACAAAAACTGTGCTACTCTCCAATACTGGTATAGCATTTGAATAATGTATATGCTATAGAAATATAAGAACAATATAAGCGGCGAAACAAGTGCCACATTGCCGATAAGGACGCATTCAAGCTTTTCGCGGCTTAGACCGAAATAGATACGAATTCGCGTTTATGATCTCCCTTTTAATCTTAGAAAACACTTGCCAACTTCATTTTATAATGAAGTTTAATATTATCACGCGTTTATGCAACAGTATCTATGGCTACGTGGATAGCGTGGTCGTGTTAAACTTTCTTGCATTCCAGTCGGTCTTGGTTCGATCCCCGTTGACGTCGTTTGGACTTTTTTAGGTACAATCCCAAGCTAATGTTTATTCTGAGAGCAAGAGACGTCTGCTCCCATATATACAAACATTTTAAAGCTATTGAAACAGGTGCTTTTATTTGTTCATTTCACCCTTCAGCACACGAACAAGCTTTCTTTTTTTCCGTCGAAGATTAAATGTTTGCTGCCAACGCTGGTTTGGGTGTAGTGTCGAACAAGCTGGAAAAGTTTCAGCTAAATCAAAAATATGAATTTAAAAAACTCTTCAAAAATTCATGTAGATTGTTGGAATACCTCAAATGTTAAATATACCCGAACTCGAAGTTCGATAATCAATGCCCCTCATAACAATTGCATTTTCATGCAAACATATTGAGAAAAACGCTTATAAAGCAAAGCAATTCATCCCTTCAGTTTGCTCATTGTTTGGGATTGAATATCTATAATATCCGATTACGGATTACTTCGTTATTGAGTGCTACTGCTTCCACTGTGAGCCGCTGAATCTAAAAATCAAATTTTCTTTGTAATCCTCTCAACCTTTCGCCAACTAACAAAAGCGAAATTATAACTGCACGCTCGATGTAAAATAATGCGAGAGAAAACAAGAAATAAAAACCGATTTCATTTCGAACAGTGGACCATTTCTTTTCCTGCCATCTGAAGGAAGCGAAAGGCTCGATCTCCGTCGCCGAAGCAAGAGGAAAAAGATCCATTCTAAAACAAATTTTGATATTTGAAGATCGGGTTACATCCGACCGCCGATTGCACCGCCACGCCGCGCTATGCGCATCCCGCGGCGCCCTAATGCTGCCTCTTCTCATCTCTTGGGCTACAATCTTGGCACACAGCCCGTGTGTAAGCAAATAAACAGAATCGCTTTCACAGCACAGAACGCAATCCTTTCAGCCGCCATGTCGAGTGCCGCCCCGTTTTTTGTTTTTTTTAATCATTCCTCGGTCGCCGTTTTGAAACTGAGTAAAGATGGTTCGGATCGGGTTTCATTGGAAAATTTAATGTTTGAAAAAAACTTGAACTTTGTGTAGGCGGCTTCGTACCAACAGAACTAAAATTGATCACTGAACCAGCGCGCCTTAAAATACTTTGAACAAAATAGATCAAGCGTGGTGAACAAGTCAATAGATTTCTCACAGTTTCCAAGGGAATTGCCGTTCTCCGGAAAGCATTCCTCGGGTACAAAGTTAAATTCCTTGCAATCTGACAAAATTCAAATGCCACAGATTCCATCCAATGGGGAGCTTTTCCCCATTTCAGGGAATTTGGCATCATCACAGCAAAAAAAAAGGAGAATAAAGCAACGCATACACATTTCTGGAAAGATGTCATTTCCTCTCGGATTCAAAGTTGTAGCACTGAATCTTTCCGCAGGGAGCATTCGATTATTCAAGGGATGCTTTTTCCGAACAATTCACATGACGACGAACTCCGATTCTTGGGGATTGAATGCGGAGCGAATCAAAAAAAAAAAAGACGGATCCCCGACAATGATGACGGTTATAGGGTCCTCCTGAAGACGGATGATGCGGTGGAGGAAGAATGGGGAGCCACGGTCTCGCCACCATGGTGATTGATGACATTTATAATCTCTTGTTGAAGGTTACGAGGACAAGCGGGCACACGAGCGTCTATTGCTGGCGCACTGGCTGACAAAGTGCGGGAAGGAAAAAGTGGAGCTTGAGAGTATATTTTGGAGGAAATCAATCTGGATCAACACAATGTGGTACAGATAGCACCGGGAATCGAGTGAATCCTGATGAATGCCGCGGAGCCATGGGAAAGCTCTTGATCCGTGCTATTTTATCGAGGTCGTCAGAGGAGTGGAGATGAGTCGGGAAATGTGCGACCTTTTTTGGGGCCTTAGAGGTAAATGAGTGTCTCAATGAAGTGGAAGGCAAACATATGAAGCAAGCTAGGAATAAAGTTTAACCAAAAAAAAAATTAATGCGTTTCAGTGTTTACGGTTCAACTATGCTATCATTGAACATATAGATCGAATATTTTCATGAACGCTTTCAACTAGTGCAACTCAAGTTCAATCTTTTCCTCTTTTTTTTTTTCAAAAAACTTGAAAAACATCGGACATTTTGTTGAGATTCTCGGATAATAGATAAAGAGATACATGATCGCATGAAAAAAGATATAGTGGTTGTTGTATTCCAACCAAAATCCTCCTTATAAACCCGTATTCCAGCGGGTGGTGGGTGGTACAACACTGATGGTGGCAATTGTACAGCAATTCTAACTATTCCTCTGGGGTTCCCTGATTGCTTCCACTTGGTGGTTGAATAAACTTCACAAATTTCACAGCACAAAATACATTTATTCTTACAAATATCAAACTACATTTAATTTTACATTCAGGAACATATCTTAACAATTACTTGTACTGCACAAAAACTGAACAACAATTTTTTCTTTATTCTCCTCTCTCTCTATTTACAGACATGACAAAAAAAAACAAAACAAATTCATACTGACTCTCACAAGTACTTCTCTCGCGTTATTGTTACACAGCTGGAAACTCAGCGCTTCATAGCAAAGTAAGAGCCAGGGATGTACTGTTGGGTTTGTTGTTATTTACTTGCAGACAGTGGTTCTAAGATTTTTGGTAAAATTGGTCTTTGTGCTCCTTATTGTCAAATATTAGACCCGTATTTTTTTTTCATTTTTTTTCATTAGAGTGTCCATTTTCAGTTTGAGGTGGTCCGAAAAATCCATTTTTCCCCTTTTTCCAAAAATAACTTTAAAAAAAATCATAACTTTTGAACTAGTCGACCGATTCAGATGGTCGACATATTACATTTAAGCCAATGAGCTATTTTGTTATTACACTACCAAAAAATTGGTTGGTTGTTGGGAATTTCCAATAACAATGGTCGCGATTCAGTTTTCGTCACATATTTCATCCGTTTTACGAGTGTAAACTGTCTCATAAATTGTTGTCAAGCTTCTGTTGTATACCCGGTATAACGGTCTACCGCAATGAGATACATATCGAGGTGGAGTAGTAGGCGAAGTATATCTGTATTGGCAAGCAAAATATCGTGTCGTAATTATTTGTATTCAATATGGAATGTATATGGAAGAAACAAAACAATGTTCAAAGTACTCACGGTTACATGATAGTTTGAGCCAAAATTCTCATGAAATCATTCAACGGTTTGCTTTTTAACAGATGACAATTGTATTATGGCTTATTTCGATTATTTATATGGTAAAAAGTTCCAGAGAGCAGTCGTATGCTTAGATTTCGAAAGCAGTATCATTTTCGGTGAAATTTTGATTAATTGGCGATTATTCTTTCACAACATATACACCCACGCTGAGAGCCTTCGAAACATCAACTTCGTAACTTAAAATAACGAAACTTCGTTTTTTTCTATGAACGTGGGGAAGAGAAAATGGCACACCGATATATCACTTTTATCCGTCTTTTTCGCCGTGATTTCACAAATATTCACTGCACGCTATCGCATTATCCCCATATTCAGCGGGAACTTTAAAAGAATCTACGTTTTTAATTGATAAATTACTTCCTGAAAATAGCACTTTCACATGGATGCGGTGTGCAATTAAAGATAAACACAACGACTGACGTCACTATTTGAGAAATAGTTGAAGCAGCGCATGCTATGTCGCTCGAAACTCTGCCATCTTCATTATCTTTTTTCCAGGACATTGGGTCTACCGAATCCCGATCCCGGTTTGCGGATCGGGGAAGAAAAGGCGCTGAATAATTAGTGTAAATCTAATCATACTGCCTGTCTGAAGAAATCTCTTTTGTTGTTTGTACACAGTGGCTCCTGTACCAAGCCGTCTGACGGCTGCGGGTTGCGGAGGAAGAAACATAATGACGTCTGTAACCTGCAATGTGTGTACAAAAAACATTACCACTGAGACCGATAGAGTGTATTGCTTCGGAGGATGTGAGCAAATACTGCACACTCGCTGCGCCGATCTGAGCTCGGCTGCTGTTGCTGCTCTAAGGGAAAATAACTCCCTAATATATATGTGCTTCGGATGTAGGAAAGAACAAACCACTCTAAACAATATCCAAAAGCATTGTACTCAGCTAGTAGCTAAAGTTGATGATTTGCGCGAACTTGTAAACAAACACGAATCAATCCTAACCGGTATGAAGACTGCTGATCCAGAAAAAAATGAATTCATCCTTCTGCCGCGTATCCTCTCTGCGATGAATAATGCACTCGGCATTAATTCGAAAGCTGTTAATACTGCTAGTGATGAGGCCACAATCTCTGGACAAATGCGGACGAATAATGCTTCTTATGCTAATGTTACGCGCAGTTCAACTGTCATAGCTTCAAGTAAGGCAACGAACACTGTCACTGAACGTGTACCGTCTATCTCAGATTCGCAAGATATTGCTCGAAGCCATGTAGAACAAGGTGGTCTGTTGCGTTCTGGAAAGCGCCGATTAGCACTCCCATGCCCAATCATCACTGCATCTAACCGTACTTTAGATGTTTCCCAATCGTCCAGCCCAGCAGTACCCTGCACTCAAGCTACGAAATTGGCTACGATTTCCAAAATCGAGCAAACTGTTCTTTTCAAGCCAAAGAAAGACCAGCCCGCTGAGGAAACGAAAAGTGACATATGTGCAGAATTCGATCCAGTAGCTTTCGCCGTGAAGGATATTTGGCTCAAGGAGAATGGTGAAGTCGCCGTGAGGTGCGGAACAAATGACTTTGCACTGAATCTCGTCAATGCAGCTGTTGCTGCGTTCTCGGGAAAATACAACGTGGAAATACAAAAACTGCTCAAGCCTAATAAACCTGAAAAAGCAGAACAGCTTAGATGATCAGTGCGAATTGAAAGTTGTTCGAATGACGAAAAACGAGAAACGAAACCAGATGTCAGCTACTATTGAAACAGATGCCCGTGGTTATGATATTCTGATGAAACTTCAACGCGTAAATCTGGGATGGGAAAGGTGTAGAGTAATCGACACAACCAATGCTCTCCGTTGTTTTAATTGCTCAGAATTCCGGCACAAGGCAGTGGATTGCAGAAAACCAGCGTGCTGCCCGAAATGTGCCGGCCATCACATGGCAGAAGAGTGCAAAGCAGACTTTGTAAAGTGCATTAACTGCCATCTGGAAAATACCAAACGAGCCACAGGCGAATTACTTAATATTGCCTATGCTGCCTGGAGTAACGAATGTCCACTTAACCGAAAACGTCTGAACAAAGCGAGACAAAGAATCGACTTTTCAAGCTAGCAATCCATGAATGAAACAACCGGCGAGGATTCATCATCATCGATGGATATGAATCACCAGCTTGAAGACTCAGCTGGTCCAGGTAAATTCTTGACCAGTATATGTCCATCCGAAGCGAAAAAAGATTCTGCACCTGTTCTCAGAGGAATTCAACCATTCCAGCTTCTACCGGTTAACTCAATTGACCCGCTTTCACCGATTGATGTAATCTTCCAGCTTGATGACTCGGCTGGTCCAGGTAAAAATTCGACCAGTATATGTTCAGCCGAAGCTTCGATAGATACTGCACCTGCCCTCAGAGAAACTCAACCATTTCAGCTACTATCGAAGGACTCGCTTGCTGGTGACCACCCACGTGATGCTCCAGTACCAGACACACCCCTCCACATATATTATCAGAACGTGCGAGGATTACGGACGAAGATTGACGAATTCTTCATCGCGGCATTGGACAATGAGTATGACGTCATCGTTTTAACCGAAACGTGGTTGCATGATGTCACCATGTCTGCTCAACTATTCGGTCATGATTATAGTGTGTACCGCGAAGACCGAGATCCAGATATTTCCGGAAAAACTCGAGGGGGTGGTGTGCTCATAGCTGTAAGGAATATATTCAACTCTTCTCTGTGCACTGCTTCTGTTGAAACTGGTCTCGAACATTTGTGGGTAAACATTGACTGCAATGCCCAAAATGTTTGCCTTGGCGTCGTGTACATCCCCCCTGATCAGGCAAGAAGTAATTCCACTATCGAGAGTCATATCAGCTCTATTTCTGCGGTGGTGTCATCGCATGATATGCGCGCCGTACATCTCCTGTTTGGGGATTTTAATTTGCCTGACTTATGTTGGCACACTACACCGGAGGGCTATGTTCGTCCTGACCCTTCTGAATCAGTTTCGCCCAGTACTGCGTTCGTCGATGGTTCATCCTTGTTGAACATGGAACAACTGAATGTAGCGAGGAACTGCATGAATCGTACCCTTGACTTAGTGTTTGTGAATGAAGATACCCTAGCGATGTGCAATCTCGTTGAACCACACGAACCACTGATACCGATTGATCCGCTGCACCCTCCTATCCTTGCAACTCTGCGATGCCCGGTCCGCATCGTTTTCGCTGAACACGTCATGGAAAAACATCGAAATTTCTCGAGAGCCGATTTTGAACATCTGAACGAATTTCTTCTCTCTATCGACTGGTCGCCTTTATACAATGCATCCGATGTCAACGAGGCAGTTGAGTTTTTCACCACCACCCTCACGCGACTGTACCTTGAATTTGTACCTCCTTCTCGTCCGCGCCAAAAACCGCCCTGGTCTAACCACTTTCTTCGAACTCTCAAACGAGAATTTTCCAGAGAGCGAAACTTAACCACCAAAATAGCGTTCAACACTGCTAGCTCCAAATACAAGCATTACAACCGAGTGCTCTATGCCCGCTATGTAGAACGGAAACAAAGAAACCTGAAAAATAATCCCAAAAGTTTTTGGGCATTTGTAAATGAGAAGCATTCGTCTTCCTAAGCTCGAAGCCGCCGGACGGTTTTATATCGTTATCGTCCATCGTTGAAGTGATACCGTTATTTTCGTGGCTGGTGAAGTGAGTGTTGGACACTAACGGGATTCCCTGTGAATTCATTGAAGCAGACACAACAAGCGAGAGGAAGAAACGCTGCACGCGAGCGCTGAGTGCTGGTGTGTTATCGCCGTAGCACCGTCTTCGACATCATCACCGCGTGGTGCGATACACGGGTTCAGCTGTACCGAACGATCAACACGCAGCACCGTTATAAATAATCCGCACTGGTGTGCATAATAAGTATACTCAAATTAATAGGTTAAGGTTATTAGGTTAAGGAATTATAAAAAAAAATTGCAAAAATTATAAGAAAGTGTACATCTGCCATTTTAAATGGCAGAAGGGGAAGAAAGCGTTGACATGGATATCGAATCCACTGTCTCCCCCTCCCCAGCTACGGGTGCTGGGAAGTCGCTTAAACGCGTTCCCCCCTCAGAAGATGTCTCTTTACAGGAAGAGTTAACTCACCTCAACAAGCCTCCCTCAAGAAAATTTGCAAACCTTTCCTCTTCACCCCCTCATTCTCCCGCTCCCGTTTCCGCTCAACTCCCGAACTTGCCTCCCAGCCCTACTGATCCCGCTCCCGCTCAACAATCGACCTCGACCTCCCCCTCAGTTGCTTCCTCTCCTCGTGTCAAGGTCTATCCAGAAGATTCACCTGGAGCTGGCCCATGGGTTGTTTTTTTCCGGCCCAAACCGAACGGAAAATCCATCAATGTCATTCAGGTTTCGAAAGATCTGGCAAGATATTATTACTCCGTGGTCGAAATCTCTAAGGTTAGACCGAACAAACTGCGTGTTGTCGTGAGTGATCGGAAACACGCAAATGCAGTTGTGATCGACGAGAGATTCTCCCTAGAGTATCGTGTCTACGTGCCTTCCCATGACGTAGAAATCTCGGGGGTGATAACTGAAACGGGTCTGACGTGTGAAATGATAAAGGAAGGAGTTGGTAAATTTAAAAGACTCCCGTTGGTGGGCGTTAAAATTTTGGACAGCCGCCAACTAGGGAAAGTATCCCAAGAAAAGGGAAAAACTAAATTCACGCCGTCAGACTCGTTTCGAGTAACTTTTGCTGGTTCCGCTCTCCCTGACTACGTCATGGTGGGCAAATTAAGACTGCCTGTGCGACTCTTCGTGCCAAAGCCCATGACTTGCCAAAAATGCAAGTCAGTTGGTCACACTTCAGATTATTGTGCCAACAAGGAGCGCTGTGCCACTTGCGGAGAGCAACATGAGGGGAAATCCTGCAGTGCGACTGAGCATAAATGTCCATATTGCGGGGGATCCCCACACGAGCTCTCAGTTTGTGAAACTTACAAGAGTCGCTGGGAGAAACAGAAGCGCTCTTTGAAGGAACGCTCGAAACGCACTTTTGCGGATATTTTAAAGGGCGCTTCTCCACTGGCCCAACAACAACAACCAATCATCACACAAAATGTCTTCGCCACGTTACCCGTTGACGAAATGGAAGCGGACACAGCTAACGGGGGCACACCGTTCATTTTCCAAGGGAATCCCCGGCGCAAAAATGTGACCACTCCCAAAGTTCAAGGACAAGCCCCTCCGGTTATACCTCCTGTTAGCATGCCTAAAAAATCGAGTGCAGCGGACAAGCAAAATCAGGTTCCTCCTGGCTTCCGTGGGAATAGTTCACCTTCGAACGACCCAGCACTCGAGGGGACATCAAAAACCCCAAATGTCCCTATTTTTCCGTCCAGCTCAACTCCCCAATCGGGATTTATAAAGTTGTCTGACCTTTTGGACCAAATCTTCAAGTGTTTTAATGTTTCCGACTCCATCAGAACCATTGTCATTTCAATGCTTCCAGTATTAAAGACAATTTTGCAACAATTGATGCAAACATGGCCCCTCCTTGCAATGATTATCTCTCTTGATGTCTAATTCAAATAGAGAGGTCGGAGATATCACTGTTTTACAGTGGAATTGTCGTAGTCTTATCCCTAAATTGGATACATTCAAATTTTTAATTCATAACTTCAATTGTGACGTTTTTGCTCTGTCCGAAACTTGGCTTTCTTCGCGAGATGATATCTCTTTCCACGATTTTAATATTATACGCTTGGACCGTGTTGACAGATACGGAGGGGTGCTATTGGGGATCAATAAGTGCCACTCATTTTTTAGAATTGACCTTCCACCTATTGGGGGGATCGAAGCTGTTGCTTGTCATGCAAACATCAGAGGCAAAGACCTTTGTATTGTCAGCTTGTATTGGCCTCCGAGAGCTGCGGTTAGCCGCAAGCAACTTGTTGACATGTGCTCACTCCTTCCTGAGCCACGATTGATCTTGGGAGACTTCAACTCTCACGGAACTGCCTGGGGGGAACAGTACGACGACAATCGTTCATCGATGATATATGACCTTTGTAACAGCTTCAATATGACCGTTTTGAATACTGGGGAAACAACACGTGTTCCTAAACCTCCTGCTAACCCAAGTGCTCTTGACCTCTCGCTTTGCTCGAATTCACTATCGTTAGATTGCAAGTGGAATGTAATCCAGGACCCCAACGGTAGTGATCACTTGCCAATCAAAATTTCCATCACCATTGGTTCGAATTCTTCTGAATCTATAAACATGGCATATGACCTCACAAGACACATTGACTGGAAAAAATATGCGGACGCGATTGCTCTAGCCATCAATTCCAGAGATGGTTTGCCTCCATTGGAGGAGTATAACTTCCTTTCTCGTTTGATATATGACAGCGCGGTTCGCGCTCAAACGAAACCCATCCCAGGCTCCACTTTTCGTCAAAGGCCTCCCAATCCATGGTGGGATAGCCAATGTTCCAAGCTTTATCAGGATAAATCGAACGCATTTAAAGCTTTTCGGAAACGTGGAACCATTGAGAATTTTCAAACGTATTTGGACCTTGAAAATCAATTTAAAAACTTGATCAAAGGGAAAAAACGTGCTTATTGGCGAAATTTCGTGGGAGGTTTGTCACGAGAAACGTCAATGAAAAAATTATGGAAAGTGGCTCGAAACATGAGAAATCGCTCTTCATCGAATGAAAGCGAAGAATATTCACATCGATGGATTTTTAATTTTGCACGGAAGGTTTGTCCCGATTCCGTTCCTGTGCAAAAAATTGTTCGAGATATACCACAAGATAGGTGCGATCTTGATTCCGAGTTTTCGATGGTAGAATTCTCTCTTGCTCTCCTTTCTTGTAACAATTCGGCTCCAGGAACGGATAGAATTAAGTTCAACTTGTTAAAAAACCTCCCTGATGTGGCGAAACATCGCTTGTTGAATTTATTCAATCGGTTTCTGGAGCATAATATTGTTCCAGATGATTGGAGACAAGTGCGAATTATAGCTATTCAAAAACCCGGAAAACCCGCATCCGACTTCAATTCGTACCGTCCAATAGCAATGCTGTCTTGTATACGGAAATTGTTGGAGAAAATTATCTTGTTTCGCCTTGATCGATGGGTTGAAACGAATGGCCTACTCTCAGATACACAATATGGGTTCCGCAGGGGCAAGGGGACGAATGATTGTCTTGCGTTGCTTTCTTCAGAAATTCAAATGGCTTACGCCGAAAAAAAACAAATGGCTTCAGTATTCTTGGACATAAAGGGGGCCTTTGATTCTGTTTCAATAGAGGTTTTGTCAGACAAATTACACTCTCGGGGTCTGCCGCCTCTGTTGAATAATATGTTATATAACTTGCTTTGTGAGAAACAGTTGAACTTTTCTCACGGGGATTCGACAGTAAATCGGGTCTCCTACATGGGCCTCCCCCAGGGATCATGTTTAAGCCCCCTTTTGTACAACTTCTATGTAAGCGACATCGACAATTGTCTTACACAAAATTGCAGCCTAAGACAACTTGCAGATGACGGAGTGGTGTCTGTCGTAGGATCAAACGAATCCAACCTGCAAGGACCCTTACAAGATACTTTGAACAATTTTTCAACCTGGGCCATTGGGCTAGGGATCGAATTCTCCACGGAGAAAACAGAAATGGTGGTTTTTTCTAGGAAGCATAGACCAGCAAAACCAAAGCTTCAACTTTTGGGTAAACCGATCACTCATGCTATGTCATTCAAGTATCTTGGGGTCTGGTTCGACTCCAAATGTACTTGGGGGGCCCATATTAGGTATCTGAGTAAAAAATGCCAACAAAGAATAAACTTTCTCCGTACAATTACCGGCACCTGGTGGGGAGCCCATCCCGAAGATCTTATAATGTTGTATCGAACAACTATTCTCTCAGTGATGGAGTATGGCAGTTTCTGTTTTCAATCAGCTGCCAAAACACATCTCATTAAACTCGAGCGAATTCAGTATCTTTGTCTCCGTATTGCGTTGGGATGTATGCCCTCAACGCATACCATGAGTCTCGAGGTTTTGGCAGGCCTACTCCCACTAAAAGATCGCTTCAATTTATTATCGCTTCGGTTCCTCATCCGGTGTAAGGTTATGAACCCATTGGTGATCGGAAATTTTGAGCAGCTTATCGAGCTAAATTTTCATTCAGGATTCATGAGCTCATATCATGAATTCATCTCCATGCAGGTTGATCCTTCTTCGTATACTCCCAACCGTGTTTGTTTTCCTGACTACATCAATTCCTCTGTACATTTTGATCTGTTCATGAAGGAGAAAATCCATGGAATTCCAGATTATCATCGATCGGGGATCGTTCCTACGATCTTCAATGCAAAGTATGGGCGTGTCAATTGTGATAATATGTACTTTACTGATGGGTCCTCTATGAATGAGTCCACAGGATTTGGAGTGTTCAACGAAATTTTTAGCACCTCCCACAGTCTTCAGAATCCTTGCTCTGTGTATATTGCTGAATTGGCAGCAATACATTGGGCGCTGGACAGCGTCGCCTCACGACCTGTTGAACACTATTACATTGTAACGGATAGTCTTAGCTCTGTCGAAGCTATCCGTTCAGTGAGGCCGGAAAAGCACTCGCCGTACTTCCTTGAGAGAATACGAGAAATTTTGAGTGCTTTAACCAGACGCTGTTATGTCATTACCTTTGTCTGGGTCCCTTCACATTGCTCAATTCCGGGTAACGAGAGGGCTGACTCATTGGCAAAGGTAGGTGCAATTGAAGGCGATATTTATCAGCGTCAAATCGCCTTCAATGAATTTTATTCTTTAGTCCGTAAAAATACCGTCGTTAACTGGCAACGTAAGTGGAACGAAGATGAATTGGGTCGGTGGCTTCACTCGATTATCCCTAAGGTTAGCCTCAAACCATGGTTCAAAAGTCTGGACTTAAGTCGGGACTTTATTCGCACCTTCTCTCGACTCATGTCCAATCACTGTTCGTTAGACGCGCTACTCTTTCGTTTTAATCTTGCCGATGGCAATATCTGTGCTTGTGGCCAAGGTTACCACGACATCGAACACGTTGTTTGGTCGTGCGAGGAGTATCTTGTTGCCAGATCGAATTTAGAAAACTCTCTTCGGGCTAGAGGAAGGCAGCCCAATGTGCCGGTGAGAGATGTGTTGGCTCGGTTAGACCTTGATTACATGTCCCAAATATATGTCTTCCTAAAAGCTATCGATCTTCGTGTGTGATTGTCCTTATATCCTTATATTCTCCTTTTCCTTTTCCTTCGCGAGAAATCAAATCCCTTCTTACTAACAATAGAATAAGGTGAAATGTAAATACATGTTAGATATAAGATAGGCTTAAGAATTGAGTATGATGAATGTGAGTGCGAATGTGAGTGTGAACATTGTCAACATATCCTTATATCCCATCCTTTTCCTGAAACAAAATGTCACCCTTCTAAACTCGAGCAAGCCGCGAGTAATCGGTTCTCTACCTCATTAACATTAGAATTAATAAAAAATGTTTATGTATACTTGTAACTATACAGATAGGAGTTTGGCTCCTTTAAACTTATGTAACTGAGCCTGTAAAAATAAACGATTTAATAAAAAAAAAAAAAAATGAGAAGCGAAAGGAGACCGGGTTGCCGATGAGCATGTTTTTAGGGAGTGAAACGTCTACTACAACTGAAGGAGTATGCAACCTATTTGCCAAACATTTTACCAGTGCATTTGATGATACGGCATTTGATGATATTACTCAGGATCAAACTGACAGTGCTGTAGGGGACGTGCCTCCAGGAGCGATGAGTTTGAGTATTAGTGAGTATGATGAGGAAGATGTTCTCGATGCCATAAGGAAAATGAAGTCGTCTACCATACCTGGACCGGATGGGATTCCTTCTATTGTTCTTATTAAATGTGCTCGGTCGATCTGTGAGCCGTTAAGATCCATCTACAACAAGTCGCTTTCGCAAGCAGTGTTTCCACAATGCTGGAAAAAATCCATTATATTCCCAGCGTTTAAGAAGGGCCTCGTTGTGCTTGAAATCCATGGAACAGGGAGGGCAAGTCGATGTGGTGTACACGGATCTAAAATCTGCGTTTGACAGAGTGAACCACAAAATCCTTCTGTCCAAGCTAGACCGCCTGGGAGTGGCGACGAATCTCGTAAAATGGATGCAATCATACTTGACAAACCGTCAGCTTAACGTTAAGTTAGGGACTACCGAATCTGAACCGTTTACTAACCCCTCCGGTGTCCCACAAGGTAGCAATCTTGGACCATTATTGTTCTCCTTGTTCTTCAATGATGTCTGCTATGACGTGCCACAGGGATGTCGGATCATATATGATGATGACTTCAAAATATATTGGCACTTGAAGTCTGTCGATGACTGCAGGATGTTGCAAACGATCATTGACATTTTTGCGAGTTGGTGCAGGCGAAACTATCTGATCATAAGCGTGAAGAAGTGCACAGTCATCTCATTCACTAGGAAGAAAACCCCTATTATCTGGACCTACCGCATAGGGAATGAACCATTGGAAAGGACACGCGTTGTGAAGGACCTCGGTGTAATGCTGGACTCAGAGCTAAACTTCCGTGAACATTATGACTATGTCATCAACAAAGCCAACCGAAACTTAGGTTTAATCTTCCGGATATCCGCCGAATTCCGTGACCCATACTGCTTAAGATCTCTGTATTTCAGTTTAGTCCGGTCCACATTGGAAACAGCGGTTGTAGTATGGAGTCCCTTTCGCACGGTATGGATCGAAAGGATTGGGAGAATAGAATCGAAGTTTCTGAGGTACGCATTGAGATTTCTGCCTTGGCAAAACCCAAATGAGCTCCCATCGTATGAAAGCCGATGCCGTCTGCTGGGAATGGATACACTGGAGAAGAGACGGAACATAATTAAAGCCACATTCGTCGGAAAACTTCTTCTTGGCGAGATCGATGCCCCATGGATTCTAGCTCGAATCAATATTAACGATGTACCACGACCACTCAGACAGCGGAGTTTCCTTCGACTTCCACCACACCGAACAGATTATGCTCAGCACGAACCAGTTTCATCTATGTGTGTTCTTTTTAATTCTTTTTATTATTTGTTCGATTTCAATGTGAGCTGTAAAGTTTTCCGTGATCGAATTTTAAATGTAGTTTAAGTGTAGTATTCATGTAGACCTTGAAGTCCGATGGATGAATTGTAAAACAAAAATGTTTACAAAAATGTCCAATTAGAGGTAAAATCGTTCAATTAAACGCATTACAGGTTTGTACAATTATCTAAGTGTCGCATTAAATGTAAATTACTGTATATAGAACCTTTATAAACACTCATGTTTGTACAAATAGGAATTAATCAATTGACTTTAAGAGATACAATTTTTTGCTATGAGTGGTGGGGATGGTTATAACATTGTTCCGATGGGATTTGAACTCCGGTTGTTTGGATTATCAAGCCGCAGCTATCTCGCACTATCTAGAGTATGATTCTAGGGCAGTTAAAGCTCTTACATATGATACGTCATTCCTGATTGTCGTTTAGATTGTGCTTTGGTGGAAATATCGCGCTGACTCGGCAAACTTCGCCCCGCTCAAAATTTGTTTTTTGTTATCAATACCTTCAAACATTCACATTTTCTTACTATGAGCAAGTTCATGGGTCCAATCGCAGAAATGTTCATCGATTGATCTTTTAATCGACCCCGTTGAATTTACCTTTTACTATAAAATTCCTAGTATTTCTAACAAAACTCTTCATTATAATATCAGATTATTTTCAATTCTCGTTTAAGATTTTTCAACCACTTGCAAATAACATGTTCTTCCGTTACATGGAATAAATGTCTTATACAGAAAATATGATAGAATAAAGACAGCCCTAAATCGGACAATTCCTTCCTCGAGATATAGAAGTGCGTTTCATCACATTAAAATCCATTTCCAGTTTCGAACAAAGATCAATTTCGCTGGCGTAAACATGGAATGGACTACCAGCACTTGTCACTATGTAATTATAGAGCATGTGGGAATTTAATTTTCCGAATTTTCCCTTTTTCTTTCAGGTTTTTTCCGAAAATTTTCATTTGTTGTGTTTGGAGGGGTGTCATACCATCATAGAAACATTTCTCATACCCAAAAACCCTCACATCCCAAATTGTGCTTGATTAGTCCTCGAGTTATGCAGAAATTTGTGTTTCATTTGTATGGCAGACCCCCCTTAGAGAGGGGGGTGGTGAGAAACCATAGAAACACATATTGCACTCTAAAACGTTCACATGCCAAATTTGGTTTCATTTGCTTGATTAATTCTCGAGTAATGCAGATATTTGTGTTTCATTTATATGGCAGCCCCCCTTAGAGAGGGGGGTTGAGAGCCCCTACATACCAATTTTCATGTTGATCGGTTCAGTAGTTTCCGAGTCCATAAGAATCAGACAGACAGACAGAAATCCATTTATATATATATATATATATATATATATATATATATATATATATACATAGTTAAATAAAGTTCAGTACTACATGTTTCAAGTAATCAAATAACATGAAATAAAAAATTTCATTCATATTTTAACAATCTAAAACTACCCAGCAAACATTAAATCGTAACAAAATCTAAAATTGGAGGCGATATACATACATCCAAGACACATTTAAGTAATGTATGATGTATGACTGGCATATGCATACGAAATTGGAGGTCATATACATGTATATGGGGTATATGATGTTATATAAATGATAATTATACGATTTAATATATAAACATAAACATTCCCACCTTTCAACCTTCTTTGAACACCTCGTAGTAGAAATCTGTCAGTATGCATACACTCTCCTGCGAAACATAGTGGAAAAAAAGTATTCGTCGATGTAAACAAGTGGTGAAAGAGGTGACACTTTTCGACGAGTGATTTGTATGGAGTACCACTGCCGTGGTGGAATGGTAGATGAAGTATATGTGGATCGGTAAACAAAAAAAAATTATCGGCATTGATTACTTTGAATATGAAGTTTATGGGGAAGAAACAAAAAAACAAGATTAAAATACTTACGATTTCGTGATGTTCTGAAGTAAAATACACATCGAATCATGAAGTTGCTTTATTTTTAAACAATAGCTATGGTATTGTGGTAACGTAGCCAAAAAAGTCTCAGGAGGGTTGTGTCCAAGACACGACCGCATAGTTGACGTAGGATTCCGTTAGGCTATCTGCTGCATGCTGAATTTTTATATGTTTAAAGAATTACATTGTTAAACTCTTCGATAATGATTTGGGTCCGTTTTATCTGGTTGTTAGGTATTGTTTGTTCACTCCACCAGTGTCCATAACCGAGTGATAATGCTAGAAAGATGGTTATTAGTCATTAGATGGTGCGTATCACGTACTAAAGACGCCCTCTGTGGTCCTGGACGAGATGGCTCCTATGTTATGTATAGATGGAATTAAGAAAAAAAAGCTCATCAATGTAATATAAGATAATTATCATTATCGAACACAAGTTTTCTCACCAGAAATGAAGTGTTACTTTAGTATAGAGAAAATTTATTTGAAATGGAAAAGGTAATTTCATTTATATTTTTTTTTATTTTCTGAGTGTTTATACAACCCATTTCCTTTTCGCTTTAAACCCAACGGAACACGATGCTACTTGCCTCAATGCAAATTTCAATTAGGCTAACAGCACCCAATACGATATGTAGAGCATATGTAAAATCACTTTTTCGAATATTCCTTAATTTTTCCAATTTTGCTCGTCGCATGAACTTTCCTTGGGAGAAAAAAAAATTGTTTCATATTTCAAGTCATTTTAACACAATAGGTACCAATTTTACTCTTACATTTATGCTAAAAAATTTACAATACATGATCGGTCATTGATATGAAATTTCACGAAGCAACCAACATAAAAATTCCAAATTTAAATTTTATTTAATTCCATCAGCATAAGTTCTATTCAGTTCATTGAAACATCATTCTTCAATCAACCCATCGATATATTCTTATTGGAACGAAAATAACAAAAAAACAGAAAGTGGGTTATATCTATGGTATAACCGCAAGGGTGACGTAGGACTATCGTTGATTTAGAGATCATTTGTTTGAAGTTGAATCTGAATTCATTCTGAATAAATGAATATTTGGGGGACTTCGAAAACGAGAGCGTTACGTTGGAGGCACAAGGTTTTATGCATCCAATATTGGATACGAAAATATCCTACTGATGGGGAAGAATAATTTTCAGAAGATTTCCTGTTAATTGCGATTGATTGAAAAATCACAAAACCAAATGTATTTGATTGCAGTGTTATATGGATAGAAAACATTAGAATAAACTATTTCGCATCAATGTATTTTTCAATTCCCAGGGGAACTGGCAGAGTATTTTTCAGCAATGATTAATTCTTTTCAGATGTTCCTCGATACTCGAAGCCCACCAGTGGTTAATACTAACTCGATAACCACCTGTTAATAGCACTTGATTGAAAAATATTTGGTCGCTGTGTTATATGGTTAGAAAACATTAAAATAAACTCTTTCGCATGAATGTATTTTTCAATTCCCAGGAAACTGGCAGATTATTTTTCAGCAACGATTAGATCTTTCCGAAATTTTCTCGATGTTGAATGGCGTCCAAACGAAAATATTCCTTTCAGTTTGGTCTGTAAAAAACTTTTCTGAACTCTTATCCATCAAATTTGGAGCCCTGAAAAGGGCCGTTGATTTTATGCTAAGCTAATATAGCACGCTCTCCTCGGATACGATGGGCCAGCTGGATGTCCTTGGGCATGATGTGACGCGTTTTGCATGGATAGCACACAAATTGGTATCTTCGAATAGGCCTCCTGCAGCGCCATAACCGCGGAACTTTGGAAGCGCAAGTCGATTTTGAAGTCCTGAGCAATTCCACGAACCAAATGCTGCAAAGGTAGATTGCGGATCAGCAATTCGGTCGACTTCCGATAGCGACGAATTTCACTCAAAGTTCCCGGTCGATAGCGATGTGGTCACACTCCCCGCGGGGTTTACATTTTATACTTTTATGGTTTATAAAATGACGCTTCCTTCGCTTTCGTTCATTTCTTACTCTACTCTCGCACCGTGAGGACTCGTTTGTGTGGGACCAAGTACACAGCTCGTTAGTCTTTCGGTGGTAAAGGACCACGAAAGCAGCTCGGATAAGTGCACCAGCCGCGGGGAGTGTGACCACATCGCTATCGACCGGGAACTTTGAGTGAAATTCGTCGCTATCGGAAGTCGACCGAATTGCTGATCCGCAATCTACCTTTGCAGCATTTGGTTCGTGGAATTGCTCAGGACTTCAAAATCGACCGATAAGCCGATAAGTGCCATGGATATGGATTTGATAATGAAGAATATGAAATATATGACATGATGTAGTGAATATATCCCCATATCGAAGAAATCACTTTGATGAAACTGTTTGCCGTTTGTCGTTTTTAATTGTTGAGACGAGGGGATTATTTTTGCTGAGTAAATTCCAAGAAAAAATCCATCCCTTCTTTAAGCGTGATTCATTCTGCTTCGGATTATTTCATACAAAAGATAAAGTGTCCAAGAGTTATATGATTGCTATCTATTGCCTTGAAAAATTGTTTCAATAGCTTAATAATAGCTTCGAAAACAGGTTATTGAAATCATTCGTATCCGTATGTAGCGCGCCCTCTTGGAAACCCATTAATCTTATTGGAATGTGAGATGGGGAAGCTCATACTCACGTCTATGCATTATGCTGTACTCTTCCAATTAATATCGTTTTTGCAGGCCGAACTGAAAAATTCTCAGTCGAGTTAACTCTCTTTTACAGTAATGTTTTATCCATGCAAAACACGTTACATCATGCGAAGGACACCCAGCTGGCCCATCGTATCCGTGGAGAGCGTGCTATATTAGCTTAGCAAATAATCAACGGCTTTTTTCAGGGCTCCAAATTTGATGGATAAGAGTTCAGAAAAGTTTTTTGCAGACCGAACTGAAATGAGCATTTAGCGAAAATCGTGGTGTCAATGATAATTCGATACCGAGAGGAGCCATGGATATGGATTTGATAATGAAGAATATGAAATACATGACATTATGTAGTGAATATTTCCCCATATCGAAGAAATCACTTTGATGAAACTACATTATAAAATTATTTGTGTACGAATGCCGCAATCGATAGTCGACTCTAATTTGCGCTGGGTAATTTCCTCGGAGGACTCGATTCCTCCTTTGAGCAATAATAATCTCTTTCTGGCAAAACGAAGTGGTATGAATCACATTATTCGAAAGATTAAATGAAGTTGTTTTCTGCCAATTTTCTTCAACCTCCAAACATATCTTTCTCCCGTTTGT
The DNA here is from genome assembly GCF_029784135.1 of Toxorhynchites rutilus septentrionalis. Lineage (NCBI taxonomy): Eukaryota > Metazoa > Arthropoda > Insecta > Diptera > Culicidae > Toxorhynchites > Toxorhynchites rutilus. The sequence continues at coordinate 96,097,819 of NC_073746.1, read as the reverse complement.
CGTTTTTGCGTTCGCTAATCCTTTCTCACAACACACATTTCTCATTTGAGAAATTGTTGAGTAAACATCGTTTGCTAGTGCGCGTAGAGCGGGAATTCCTCAAGATTCATTGCACCTCTAATAAATTGCCGAAAGACGTGGTCTTACTTTGATTGCACTTGATTGAAAAATCCAAAACGAAATGTATTTGGTCGCAGCATTATATGAGTAGGAAGCAAATAATTACTCGAAAATTACATGATTTTGGCGATGTGTAATTTTTTTCCGTTTTTCATGTTATGCATCCAATATTGGATACGAAAATTATCTACTGATGGGGAAAATAATAGAAGCTATCCTGTCAATTGCGATTGATTGAAAAATCACAAAACCAAATGTATTTGGTTGCAGTGTTTTATGGATAGAAAACATTAAAATAAACTCTTTCACATGAATGTATTTTTCAATTCCCAGGGGAACTGGTAGATTATTTTTCAGTAACGATGATAGCAACGAGAGTTCCGCGCGTGTATGTGTGTGTGTGGCGGCTGCTCCGATGTTTCAAGCGGAACCGTGGCATCACTCTCCTCCTGATGGATTCCCTTCTGGCCTAAGGTGTACAGACAGGCTCTTGGTAACACCGTTCATCAGCGCTTTCATGATAAACGAAGTTAGCTTCATCACAACAGCGACAACATGCTCCAGTCGCTGTTCAATTATAACTGAGTGGGTTTACGAGCGGCGCTCGCTTATATACCGATTGGTGATTTCAATAGCCTGTTTTGAAAGCAATTTTAAGGCTATTGAAACAAGTTTTTGGATGAAAAAGTAACAAGTATATAACGCGTAGACATTTTATCTTTCGAATGAAGTGTTTATCATACCATTTCGTTCAGTTGTTTAGGAGCTATTAACGCTCTAAATCTCGGTCTCCGGCGTAACGCTTTCGTTTTAGAAACTTTGATTTTACACCCCGGTATAGAAATGAAAGACGTAGTCCTACGTCAAAAAAACACTCGTTCATCGCTCCCAACTTATTCGTCAGCACGTATGCAATCAGCAATGCTCACACTAGTTACAATGAGCACTATCCATTTGCGCGCGTCGTTAGTTAAACTATCGGCCACGAGGGTATTTACATGCTGATTACCCTCAGACACCTTAGATTAGAAATCTCTGTTAGGGAATACATGTCAGTGGGAACAAAAAGCTCCCCCTACTTTCATGTATCTGCAATGTCTTTTTCCCCCAGGCAGCTTGGTTTTGATGTCTCTCCCCCTACTTTCATGTATCTGCAATGTCTTTTTCCCCCAGGCAGCTTGGTTTTGATGTCTCTGTAAGGGAACACATTTCGATGGGAACAAAAGCTCCCCCTACTTTCATGTGTTTGCAATTCCGATTTCCCCCAGGCAGCTTGGTTTTGATGTCTCTGTTAGGGACTCGCCGCATGTGTCGTAGATTTCGACCAATCAGAAGTAGGTATTTCCGTTAAGATAAGGGTTGAGATTTTTCAATTGTTCGATAGTTAGTTTCATGACATATACTATTTTATTCAATGTAAAAAATTGTTATGGAGTGCCGAAATTGATTGACGCAAAAATCTCATTAATCCATCATGAAATGACTGAGCAATAAGCATTTGAAATTGGACAATTTTCACGGTGCGCTCGATCTTCGATTTTCAATTTGTACCCCAATATGTTCCCGAAAGACGTAATCCTACGTCAAAACAATAATTACGCCTGAATTTTAAAAAAATCACTTTTTTCAATGAATCAATATTCCCTAAATGTTATACCATAGGATTATTTTTTTTTCCGAAATTCAGGAAAGAGTGTTATATTTTTTTAAGTATTAGCTTTGACTCCAGATCGCACTCCATGATGTTCGAAAAAAACGACAATATCGACGAGGATTATCGCCGGTTTTCAAGAAAAGTGAATTGTAAATACTTGTTTAATTGCACTCACATTTAAACACATGATTCAAAAAGTCTCATACGTCATGAAGTAGGAAAACTGTTGCTGATTATGGTTTATTTTTTATTCCTTGAAAAATATGCAATAAATAATTAGCTAATACCGCAGCTAATACCATCATTTGAATTCAAATGTATTTTTTCTCGTTAAACCCGAATAGCAACATCTCCAATACACATCTTAACTGCTTCAATGACTATTCAGATTGATTCTCTCGACATACAAAATCACTTGTACCCAAATAATCATTACAATGGAAGAAATTCTCGAACTCATCCTCAAATCGAAAACCCAATTTCCTTTTAACCACTGCCGCCACCGGGAACACTTGACCCTCACACAACACCATTGTTCAATGTCGAAACCCCATTCGAACTCATAAATCTATTCTTCCGAGACCTTTGCCTCTTCGAGTGGCGTCTGGCAGCCTTCAATTATGTTGTAGCTCTAAATTCCCATATTGAGAGCGGTGGTGATACACCCACAAAAAAAAGATTCAGTTCATTGTTCGGTTCTGTGAGAACCACACTACAAAAGCGGAGCAACGGGGCCTTGCATTACTGTGGCATAATTACGCAGAGGTTCCAGATGACGTAATATGATCCTCGAAATAGAGCGAAGAAAATGGAAACCGAGACGAAACGCAAATAAAAAAAAACAACATCCAAACGGCACGACAGCTGGCGTAGATCAAAAGTTTCGACAGTCTCAGTGAAGGAATTCAGAACAACATTGGCTGAACCTGGAAGGGAACTTGACCTGCGAAAGGTCCACACACTCGAATCCCTTCTACTTGAGTTTTGTTTTTTTGGCTTTCTTTTCCGAGAATAAAAAAAAATAAAACACTAAAGAAGATCAATAAAAAAAATCTTTGAGTCCCTCGGAAAAAATATATACCCATACAGCATCCTACCTTCAAAAGCGAATGTAAATCGATGCAGGAAAAAAAACAGAATCCTGAAACAGCAAACAAAACAAACTTGCATCGATTGACTTTGGTTGTTCCACGCGGGGACTCATCGCCGAGTTTTGGCCCATCGGATCGAATGATATTTGAAGGGGGTTCAAAAGAAACCTTTTCGCCCGGCCCTATGAATTATTATTTCTCGAAGAAATTTCATTAGCTCGTCGGATGGTTTTGCCCACTTTATCCTCCATCGATCCCTTGTGAACGAGTTGAGCCCAGCGGGTTCAACAACAAGCCGCAGAGTTCCCTGTTTTTGTTTTCTTTTTCGTTGCTGTCCCATTCGTCAGGTTGGATAAAAATAAGTCCAACCAAAGATCAAGCCGTGGATGGACCGAAATAAACTCCTTCGCTGGGCAAATGAAGATTATGTTGTATGGCACGGAAGGATGCATGCGAGAAGGAAGAAAAAAAGTCGTTAACTCTTTCGCCCGGAAGGGGTTTTAAAAGTGAAAATCCCCCCTCCTCCCACCTTCAATGAACGGGAAAGTTAGCGAATCGTGAAGAGGTGAAAAAAAAGGATTCGCCGCGTGCGGAAAATCCAGTCGAAATTAGTCCGTTATTTAATGGGGTGGAAAGGGAGATTTGTAAGGGTTTGCTTGATTTTAACATCAGACCTACGACGCCTATGCAAAGAATTGAGCCAGGAATAATTTCATGGCATTGGAATTTCGTCGATCGTTAAAGGAAATAAAATTCAGCTGCGCATCGAGACCTCTCGAGGGATATCGAAGGAATGCCTTTCCTCACTCCACCAGTCATGTAAAACAATTCTACCCATTTGTTGTGACACATTGAGACCCGATTTCCAAATGGTATCGAATTCAATGTATCACTACCGACGACGACAGAAGCCGGTTCGGTCGAGTGATAAATTGCTTCGCTCGTTGAGATGGACCACATTGGTGATCAGCTCCTAATGTCCCATTCATTGACAATGCACGAATCCTCCGACCAGTGCCACCTTCCCTCCCGTCGTTGTGACCCAGTTTCACAGCATTACTATTGGAATCTTTCAACGATATTGGCTGCTGCAGCAAGAAGGGAATCAATATCCTTCAAAGAAGATTAACTTGCTGAGGAACTCGATTCTTTACATGCTGCTCGATACATGTATGTGTCAAAGAGGAAGGACTCCCGGAGGGCGTTCGATCTGCGTACATCGATTGATGGAAGGCAGCAAAGGAAAATCGGACGGAGAGGAAGAAAAAAAAAAGTTCCTACCAAGAATCTCATCAATCATTTTCATTCCGGGACATTTCTTCAAACCGTCAGAGAGGAAAGAGTAAAGTGGGAAAAAAGAAGTGGACACAAAATAAAAACCCCTCGGAGGCGAAACAGCACAACTAATGGCTTATTGGAAGTGTACAACATGAAATATGCTTCACAATCTAATGTTGGTGTTATTGAGCTCGTAAAATGGGCCAACGGGAGTGCTGAGTGACAAATTTTTCGATTTTTCTACAGCAATGTTGTTAACTTCTTCATTTTCGTACTAATAAAATGTATATCATTATTGATAATAATTTTGATGATTCAATGTCAGTACAAACTATAATTTGAAAATGTGTGTTATAAATAAAGATTATGATGTCACAAAAAAAATCCTTATTTATACTTGTCTGAAGCATTTTTATTCAATTGAGCTTAAAATTGAAAAGATTGAGAATTATTAATTGGAAATAATTCTGATGATTAAAATTATTCAATAATTTAAACAATGAACTTTTTTCAAAAAATTAATATAATATAAAAAAAAACTGTTATATTCCAAAACGATATTCGATGTGTGTTCTCGTAAACTTTTATTAGAATGATTTGTCAGTTGAACACATTTTTCAACACTCCAACAGCACGGAGTTTGAATAAATTGCGGAATATACTTTTCTTAAATGATTACTGTTTCGCAAAGTATTAAAAATTGATTTCTTTTAAAAATTAATTTTTACCTCCAGAAAAGCTAAATTTATATAGATTCTTCCTTATAAAAAGTCAGTCGCAATTCAAATTGATCCTATGTTAATGAGAATTGTAATTTTGGGAGATTGTTGCTTGCTATCATACACAGAATGTCAGTTAAGTTTCGAGATTTACAAAATAATAAACTACAGTAAGGCCCCGATTATGTGCATAATACAAATGAAACACAAATTTCTGCATTACTCGAATTATCTAGAAAATGAAACCAAATAAGGTATATGGAGGTTTTAGGGTGCAATAAATGATTCTATGGTAGTAAGATACTCCTCCCCCCTCTCTTAGGGGGGGGGGTGGCTGCCATAGACATTTAACACAAATTTCTGCATAACTCGAGAACTATTCAAGCAAATGGAACCAAATTTGGCATGTGTAGGTAAATGTTTTATGGTGATCTGATACTCCTTTCCCCTCTCTAAAGAGGGGGGGGGAGAAGTTGCTGAACAACTCGAGAATCAATCAAACAAATGGAATAAAACTTAGCATATAGAAGTTTTAGGGATCGATAAACGTTTCTATGGTGGTTCGACGCTCTTCCCCTCTCTCTCTAAGGGGAGGCTGCCATACAAATGAAACACAAATTTCTGCATAACTCGAGAACTCATAAAGCAAATGGAGCCAAATTTGGGATGTAAGGGTGTTTGGGTACGAGAAATGTTATTATGATGGTATGACACCCCTCCCTTCTCTGGAATGGAGAGGGGGTTCCATAAAAATAATACACATATTCCAACCAAACATGGTAATTGAAAATTTTCGGAAAACTGTATGAAAATGGTAAAATTAGAAAAATTCAATTCGCATGTGTTCTACATTTACATATTGAAGAGCGTTGTTAGTTGATTTGATGTCTGAAGTAACGAAATTGATCTTCGTTCGAAAATGGAAATGGATTTTCATGTAATAAAACGCACTCCTATATCGTTTTCTATCTATATAAATAAAAATTAATGGCCCAATGCACAATGGTCCAGGAAATGCATTTAAGTGGAAATTAGCATTTAGAGCTCGACAGTTATTCTCTAGACAAAAACTGTCTTCGACAAAGTTGTTACATATGATAGAGCGCTCATTTTCATGTCGCAAAAAATAGGGTGACCAAAATATTCGATAATATAAAAAATCTAACTCTCTTATCTTTATAGATAGAGGTAAACATAGTTCGACAATGTTGTAGTCCCAGTTATTTGAGACATCTTTGTAGAACAAAGTTTTTTTTTGTATTTCTTGAAATAACTGATATAGCGCGTTTTTTCTCAGCTGCGTTAGGGTCACCATGAAAAAAACAGTTTTTTTTTGGTTGGTTGGTTCTTTGTTTTTAAAAGGCTTTAAACTTTGCAGTTTATTCGCCTCTAAAAACTTTTTTTTTGCTCTAACTTTTATATTTCAAATTCTACATACAAATTGTCTTCGAAAGACTTTTAGAGCTTACTAGTACAAACATTTTTCGATGCAGAACTTGTCGCTATCTCAAAGTTATTGATATTTCTTCCCAAAACATACGCTCTCTGCAATTGTTTGTCATCCTTTCTGGGGCAAACATGAAAAATGTTTGTTGACGGAATTTGAAAGAACAAATTCCGCTCTATATTCAAAGATATGTTTTTTTTTTGTATTTGAGTCAATTCAAATTGAAATCATGAGTTTTTGGGCGAAAACCCATCAATAACTTTGTGCAGGATTAAGATATTGACAAATTCTGCATCGCAAAATGTTGGTATTGATAAGCTCTAAAAGTCGTACGAAGAAAATTTCGATGTAGAATTTCAAGTATAGAAGTTAGAGTAAAATAACCGGTTTTTTCATGGTTACCCTAAAGCAAGTTAGTTAAAAAACAACTTTGTGGGAAATATTTATTCTTTAGACAAAAACTGTCTTCGACAAAGTTGTTACATATGATAGAATGCTCATTTTAATGTTGCAAAAAATAGGGTGACCAAAATTTTCGATGATATAAAAAATCTAACTTTCTATGTTTATCTTAGAGATAAACATAGTTCGACAATATTGTAGCCCCAATCATTTTATTCAACTTTGAAGGATGACCATGAAAAAGCGGGTTTTTTCTCTAACTTTTATATTTTAAATTCTACATCAAAAACTGTCTTCGTACGACTTTTAGAGCTTATTAAGTCCAACATTTTGCGGTGCAGAACCTGTCAATATCTTAATCCTGCTCAAAGTTATTGATGGTTTTTTACCAAAAATCTCATGATTTCAATTTCAATTTACTCAAACACGAAAAATTACATAGTTTTGAAAATCATACATCATGTAGACGGAACTCTGCTCTTTCAAATGCCGCCAATAAACTTTGTTTACGTTTGCTCCAAAAAGAATGACAAACAATTGCAGAGAGCGTATTTTTTGGGAAGAAATATCAATAACTTTGAGTGAAGTTGAAATATTGACAAGTTCTGCATCACAAAATGTTTGTATAAGTAAGCTCTAAATGTTTTTTGAAGACAGTTTGTATGTAGAATTTGAAATATACAAGTTGGAGCAAAAAAATCTTTTTTTCTAATGGTGACCCTACCGCAACTTAGAAAAAAGGCGCTATATCGGCTACTTCAAGAGATACAAAAAACTTTGTTCTACAAAGATATCTCAAATAACTGGGACTACAACATTGTCGAACTATGTTTACCTCTATCTATAAAGATAATAAAGTTATATTTTTTATTTAATTGACAATTTTGGTCACCCTATTTTTGACAACACAAAAATGAGCGCTCTATTACATATAACAATTTTGTCGAAGACAATTTTTGTCTAGAGAATAACTGTCGAGCTCTAAATGCCAATTTCCACTTAAATACATCTCCTGGACCATTGTGCAATGGGTTGATAAGAGAAAAAATCCAAAAAGGAATTGTCCGATTTAGGGCTGTCTTCATTCTATCATACATTCTATCACATCCAATGCATGATGGAAAGTGAAGGGAATAATATTGAACTCTTTTTCATATTGCTTTCTCTTTTTGTTTTATTTCAGTGCTGAACGCACAAACACTGAGAGAGAGAGCGAAATTATTCCTCTCGCGAACGATAAACCTCTACGCTTCGTATAGTATTGACCTGTCCATATTCCCCCCACTACATGTCCATTATACCCGCATCGATAAAAATGTTCTACTTTTTGGCTTGTTTTAATTTCAGTAAAAAACATGAAAAAACACATTTTTATAAAACATTTGGCCAATTATTTCGAAAACCAGTAGATTGAACTGTAAGAAACTGCTTTTAAGTTTTGGAAAACATGAGTTTCCAAAGACACAATTGAAGTTTTCCTTAAAATGTCCGTCTTACCCCTGTCACCCCTACGTTTCTGGTTGTGTTTCCTCGCCTTTTGTACTTTCCTTATGTTGGCACTTGCAACAAAATTGCTAACTTTGATGATCGCAATTTTAGAATTTTTCTATGCAATTCGTATTCATGTATTATCCCAGAGTATTATCAAAGCATCCAAAGCACCCGATTCGACCAGTATCACAATCCAAAATGTTGGACTCATCTACAAAATGAATTCAAAGTCTAGTTCATCGTGATACACGCATATGCGAGATTGTTCGCATAATTCGGTCCGTGAACGAAACAGGCATGTGACTTGGTTTTTGAAATTCGTCTCACGAGGCCGATATTCAGAATTTGTCGCTTACAGATTTAATGCATCGTAATTATTGATTATACAATACAAGGATAACCTTCTGTCAAAATAGTGTTTGAACACAAGTAAGTAAATTCCATCAGTGCCGATGACTAATGCCTGCTATTATGAAGTAAAATAAGTTAAATTTTACACAGGACAGCTCATGGTAACAGCTGTCACTACTCTTTAGCTATGATCAGATAAAATGTTCATGAATTTCTACCAAAAAAAATGGAAAGTGTTGATCGGTCGAATATTAATGTTTTTCTTCCTCGGACGAACAGCCCAGGAAACTGGAAATCTGAAAAATAAAGAAAATATGTTTTTCTTGTATTTTTGGAGATGTTCACAGAAATCTGTTTCCTGGAAGTGACTCACGTAAACTGTGAGCGATTGAGCTGATGATATCTTTTATGCCAACGCTAGACAAAAGAGAAAAATCAAACAACTAATCAATCGAAAATTGTTCGCACTCCAGATAGCCATCAGCTAACACCATGTGTGAGAGCAAAAAGTTAATTAAAATAATGCTACTGTTACAGTTACAGTTACAAAAACACAATTCAAATGCAGTTGTCGCAAACTATATATGATACCCTTAGGATACCGATAACTGTATATTTAATTAGTCGGAACCTATGCAAAAAAAATCTGAATATTTTTTTTCTAAGTTTTACTTAAATTTGACTTCAAAATATACATATAACCCCAAATTGCCAGCCTCATCTCCTATTTAATTGTGGAAAGAAAACGATGATTCGAAGAAGAAATAATAGTCTGGAGTGCTTCGTCGACACACATCGTATGAACTCCCTCCATTATGTTTTTTGATGGTACTAACGTTTCTAATGTTCCAAACGTTCGCCGTTTCAACGTAGTATTATTGCGTCATTTTTATTGATACTTAGTTGAAATTTCTATGCCAATCAGCACGCCTTGCATGTATTCTGAATGACAAGCTCTACAATATGTATAACCATAGCACAAGTTAGAAGAAATTTTTTGTCCAAAAATGCTCCGGCCGCTCTGAAAAGACTACACGGATATTGCAGAAACATTAACAACGAGATCCCGCCACAAGTACTTCATTCATGAAGAACATCATTACTTAATTTGAATTAATATTTTTGAATATGTGGTTATGGAGACAAACACATGATGATTCGACGCGATCAGGACAACGTCATTCTACGATGTCTTGAGCTGTGCTAACAATCCATGGGAGACTGCGATTCCTGCGACACAATCGATAAAAGCGGTTCGAGGAAGAATACATTCACTTGCGATACGCTCTCATGAGCAACACCGACGCAGCCTTCGCAGTTTCGAAGCTAAAACGAATGCATTGTCATGATAGCACGTGTTAATTTTATAATGAATTAAGTTTTTAATGACCTCCATGACAACATTACACGTATTTCGTCCAACATGTTGTTCATATGTGTACGCTAACAATCTTCTTTCCTTTTGACGTAGAACTACGTCTTTTATTAAGGGTGCCAAATCAGAAAACAGGTCACGTTTTTTATGAAATAAAGTTAACGGTAATAACTATTTTTGCCGTGAACGGATTTTGACGATTCACATACCAAACGAATCAGAAATTCCCTAAGATTTGTTTTTTATACTGTATATTACAATCCCCTGATGTACAAATGGTTTAAATTGATGAAAACTAGAAGCATTTCCATTTTCCCATACATTCGTCATTTGTGAGCTTACCTACCCATGCCGTCAATAACGAGCAACTCATTGGCAATTAATGACGAGGAATGATTTCTCCGTTGCAGTTGTCGAAGAAGAAGAAGAAGAAGAAGAAGAAGAAGAGAAACTAAGAGAAACTAAGAGGAATATTTTCCTAGAGAATAAATATTGGATCTCGCCGAGGCAAACGTTTTTTAGAGGCGAATGAACCGCCAAGTTTAAAGCCTCTTTAAAACAAAGAAAAAAGAAAGGCCAACGTTCACTATCGTTCTAGATACGAAGCAATGCACATCGCTTGTTCTTACTTGTTTTGCGTCATTACATGACTTCTTTTCGGATTGAGCTGTGGACGCGACCAAATTACTTACTCGTTGATGTCTCTGGCATTGCAAACATTACATCAAACTGACGCCATTCCATTAAGGTTCTGAACTAGACAATTGTGTGGGAAATCATCAAACTAGGCTATCATCGGCTCACCAAGAAAATAATTGTTAAGGAATTTTGTTTGGGATTTGGTTTCGCATGACAGTAACAAAACTATATCCACCAAGGATGACTAACACCAAGCTAAACTAATCGAGACCGGAAATATTAATAGAAAGGGCTTCTGTTGAGAAGAGCGCAAAGCGGAAGACTTGAACAAAATAACAACCTAGTTCTACGTCAACAATGTGGTCGTGTCTTGGACACAACCTCCTATATTTTTTTTGAGCAGCACTCTCACTGGTCCACTGGTGGGGCATATGTTGGGGGTTGTATGTAGTCTCCTTTATTCTTATCCTTGCTTGAACAGGGAGGATTACTTTATACGTACATTTTTAATTTGGTTAGTCGACAAAATACGCCCTGAGCAAAAGGATAGTTCAATTTCATCGGAAATTTCAGATACATCCACTGATAGACTACTCTCCTGTATTCTGAAATCCGATCGAATCAAAATTACCCGGACAGATCCCAGCTTCAATCCAATCGAATTGTGCAAATGTGGCAGCCTTGCCACGCAATTCGACATTGAGCTTCGTATTCCGTATCTGTAAAGTGAAAATGGTAATGAATTTACGAGTGAAATGAACACGCTTTGAAAACAAAAATTATAAATTAAAAAAGGGCTCTACCTGTTCTTTTAAGAATTAAATTAAAATTAGATCCGATCGAAGTTCAAATCAATCGAATTCCGGAATATGGATGACTGTTCGATATTGTTACCACAAACATGGTTCAAGGACCATGCGGTGATTTAAAACTCTTTTCACCTTGCATGGTAGATGGAAAATGTACATAGCAATTTCCAAAACACTTCACCAATGACACGATCACAAGCGTAGGAGGATATCCAACATATCAAACATAATAGAATGATTGATGATGATGTGAAACGACATTGCAATAGATCTTGGGTCTCTTCAGTTAGGAGGTCTCGTAACAAATACATTAGAACAAACAAAACCATAAGAATGCTGTAATTAATTGGATTTCAGAACAATGCTGCTGTTAACCGGATTAAATTAAAAACCAAACAGTTTTGTCTTTTTCTTCTTCTTCTTCTCAAATGGTACTAACGGTCCTAGAGGAACTTCGCCGTCTCAACGTAGTATTACTTGCGCCATTTTTATTAGAACTTAGTTGAAATGTATATACCAAATAACACGCCTTCAATGCATTCTGAGTGGTAAGCTCCAGAATACGCGTGACCACAGTGCAAGTCGGAGGAAATTTATTCGACGAAAAATTCCCCCGACCAGAGTGGGAATCGAAACCGAACCTCCGGCATGTTAGGTGTGAAGCTAACCTCTCGGCCACGGGAACACACATTCCACATATATTTTGCACCATCCGATTACTGCTTATTTCGTTTGAAGGTTAATGGTCCGACTGATTAGCATTCCGATTTACAAGAAAAAAAATTGTAAGGGGTTGTATCTAGGACACAACCGCATATTTTCGACGTAGAACTACCAAATTATATTATGCAATCCACTTGTTTACCACTTCGAATATTATTTTTGAATGCATACAATTTTTTGTAACAGATTATATTCTTCGTTACAAATACCTTTTACGTTTGATATCATGCCTAAGGCTACCAAAATATGTAAACGGAAGAATTGTCAAACGATCATTGTTTTTTACATTTCCCTCTGAAATTATTGCACATCTCATGTTTACGTAATTCTCGAACCGCGAAAGTTCATTCACCTCTAGTATCTGAAATGACGATTTTCCCAAGCTTCTCAGTTTAAAAGTACATTTTAGGGAAGCATATCCCGATCTGCACAACGACAAGACAGTACAAAAGTACTCAACACCAAAAAAATACCCCCGACTTGCATGTATTTGAAAAGCGGATTCTCCAGACAAATTGAGTTTGAAGTCCGTGTTAGGGAAACACAGCTCAGTGGGGATAAAATACACTCGACTTGCATGTATATTTGCAAAGCGGATTTCCACAGGTACATCGATTTTGAAGTTTGTGTTGAGGAAACCGTAAATCGGTCCAATCAAAACTTGACAGTTGGGGCTTTCAGATAACGCTTGACATTTTACAGTTATTCTATTGTTTATCTCATGAAAAATAACATTTTATTGATTGTGATAGACTCGTAGAAATATTTCCTATCAATTGATGCAAACATCTTTCCGATCTCTTAAGAAATGTTCGAGTTATAAGCATTCGAAATACGGGTAGGTTTAGCACACAAATCGGCAGAACAAATGTATGGGAAAAAAGGAAGTTTTTCTAGTTTTCATGAATTGATACCGTTTGGAGAGTAGTGAATTGTAATGTATACCATATCAAACAAATCTTAGAGAATTATCGATTCAATTGGTATGCAAATCATGAGAAATCGTTCACAGTGAAAATAGTTATTAACGTTAACTTTATTTCATAAAAAAGTGACCTGTTTTCTGGTTTGGCACCCTTCCTCCTTCCTGAAAGACGTAGTTCTACGTCAAAAAGCGAACATTTTACAGTGCTAATAGGAGTATCGGTAAATTTAATTTTGTTTTTTCAAAAATTAATGCTTTATTCTGCAAAAATGGTTACAAATTTAAAATTCAAAGTATTGCCCATCGCTAGTCGCTACTTTTTCCCATCTTTCTGGCAATTCACGGATCCCTTTGCGGAAATAATCGATCGGTTTGTCGGCTAATCACGAATCGATTCAATTTTTGACTTCATCAAAATTGGAGAAGTGCTGGTACACCAGATCATGTTACATCGATCGAAAAAGGTAGTAATCGGACGGAGCAATGCCTGGAGGATACGGTGGGTGGGATAGGACCTCCCATTCCAGCGTTTCCAAGTATGTTTTAACCGGCTTCGCGACATGCGGCCGATCATTGTCGTGCTGCAAAATAACTTTATCGTGTCTTTGCTCGTATTGTGGTCGTTTTACCTCAATGCCCGGCTCAAACGCGTCAATTGTCGTCGGTGGAGGTCCCCCATAATGGTGTCATTCGGATTTAGTAGCTCATAGTACACCACACCCAGCTTGCCCGACCAAATAGACAGCATAACCTTCTGGCTGTAAATATTCCGTGTGGCTTATATATGTTGGTGCATGGCCGGGGTATCCATACGTTGCCCGGCGTTTAGGATTGTCGTGATGGACCCACTTTTAATCGCCAGTAACGATTCGATGCAAAAATCCCTTTCTTTTATGCCGTTGGAGCAGTTGTTCGCACGTGAATAACACCAACACCGACACTCGATTTCTTTCGGATCATTCGCATTGCTTTTAAACGATTGGAAATGGTTTGCTGACCTACTCCAAGTGTATCTTCAAGTTCTCATTGCGTTTGTGACGGATTACCCATTTAAACCGTACGTCTGACACGTTCGCTCAGTTGGAGCATGGAGTAATGCGATGACTTTCCGCAACTTTTTTCTTCATATTGAAGTAATGAAGTAACACTCCCCTCCCCGCAAAAACACACTCGTTGGTACGAAATTCAAACCAACAAAAACCTATGTTGTTTACGCTTCAACTTGTTGACATATACTGAAAAAGACGCGCAATGACAGTAGCTTTCTAACGAATGTCTGGAAATTTGATTCACTGGAATAATAATCAAGTTACGCCATCTGTTGTAAAACCGAAGAAACTTACCGGTACACCTAATACTATTATGATCAAAATTTGGTAAAATAAAGATATTACAAATTATTTTAATTTTTTTAGCGATTTAAATTATTATTCTTTTTGAAGCTCAATTAGTATGAAATACAAAATGTATGCAGAAAAGTCAGAAAAGAAAAAAGAAAAAAAGAATTCAGAAAAGTCTACGCATTTTTTGTAGCAGAAATGATATGTATACGCGCCAAGAAATCAAATCAGCCGCGTCCTTTCCGGTTCCTATAACACAACAGAATTTCTTAGCGAATCCTACCTTCAAGGAACTCATGAACGACATGTGCTCATAAATAGAGTAATAACCTTTTTTCCGCGAGCTACCCGCTTCCAAGTGCATACCGGAGGCGACTCCGTACCTACGCTACACAATAAAGCAACCACCGGAAGCGGACAATACGTGCAAAACTGTAACTACCCTGGCTTATCTTCATTTGCAATCTATGCAAAAGACGCCAAGAGTAGTAGCAGCAGCACCCCACAATCACGATCGCAATAACAACAACAGCAAAAAAAAAAAAAAGAATCGCTCTCAAATGAAACGAGCAAAAATCTCTATTACGACCATCCAACCGCACCCATTCGGAATCAATTTTTATAGCTCACACCCTCGCCCGAGAGTCGTTAGGTTCCGGAGCGGAAATTGCCACTGCTGCCGACGGTCGGTCGTCGCCAGGCCACGGCGCGCACCGCGTTTTACTCGACTCGACGCACTTAGGACAAGACCAGAGACCGTCTTGCTGTTTGTTGTTACTACAAGGATACGCGTTCATTTCGGTGAAAAAAGGGTTGATTTCGGTTTATTAACTGGCGGCGGTGGCTACGAGGTACAATTTGAATAATACATGGCGGTGGTTACTGCTTCTCCAGTCTGCAACGACGAGATGGCATATGGGCTGTGGGTTCTCAAATGAAACCGGTTCGTATTCTGCTGTTTTGTGCTGATCGTTAGTTTCATAATTGGGTGCGACGATGCTTTGTGCCTCGTAATGTTCTGAGTGTACCGCAAGCTTGACTCAATGTCTCTATTTGTTATTGATGTTACCAGCCCTCAGAGTTTTTCAACGGAATGGATTGTCTTTTTCGAAACGTTGAGGAGTACTTATTGGATTCTTCCTCAAATATGGGCTTGGTTTCACGAGGCGATAAATAACGGCCTTCCGGCGGTTCGTACAGTGATATTTTTGTTTCAAAACATCTCAAATCGAACCGTCGAGTCCTCAACCCCTCATGCCCTCGGTAGGTAACAAACTGCACCTTGATTACCTTTTCAATCAAAAGGTGTAATCCGGTCGTTGATTTCACTTCACCACCCCTCGTGTTGTTTCCCACCGCTTGTCTCATATTTATGAAGTCCTTTTGAGGTTTTCGGGGTATAGGAGCTTTGTTTTTTAATTTCCCCCGTCGCTACCGGGTAACATTCTACCCAGTTTATGCGTGTGTAAAAATGTTTCGCCTCGTGATACCCGGAGCATTTTCGCAAGGAAGTTTGTGCATAATTCATCCATAACTGCTGCCGTGTTTGGGAGTGTCCCTTCCGAGCAGCGCGGGTCGGACCGCCGACGTCGGTCTGTCTTCGGCCCATTTTCCTGGAGCCAGTTTTTATTTATGGTTGTCATTAAATAATATACGTGGTAAATTCCAGTCTCCTCACGAACAGGCGTATGTTCCTTCGGCGGGTGGGTAAATGTGCGTTTGGGCCTCACTGTTTTCCACTTCTTTTCTCGGAAGTTGTCCCCATCGATTGCGAGGCGTCTGCTCTCCGATCCCGTTCAACACCGGTCATAAACTCACTTGTTACCGCCGAAGATGATGATGACAAGTAGTCATGTTCCGAAAGCGCAACAGCGTGCCACATTTGCGCCTTCCCCCTTCCCCCTTACCGGTGCGTTTACGGTGCGCGCGGATCCGGTGGCTTCATTGCTGTTTTGCATGCAAATTTCCTTCAATCGCGATTTGCGCCATCCACGAATGCGCCCCGGTGACGGCAGAAAACCTCCTGGAAGCCGAAAGAACTGAGAGACCGCCGAAGCGCCCACGGAAAGTAGAAAATTGATCTTGATTTTGTGAAATGCGCTGTCTATTTAGCATACTAATGCCCGAACATAGCTAATAGCTGGCTGCCGAGTTGTTGTGTTGGTCGCTTCCATCAGTGACAATCAGCACGACGTTTATGTCAATGTCCTATGCGGCCCTGGCGACTGTGGAAGATTTACTGTGTCGACGAAGAACCTACACGGATAAGGCTTCCCGCGCGCTTCTTCTGATCGCGAAACTTCTGCCTCCAAGCTGCGCCAGGTACAAAAAAAAAAATACCAACATAAAAAAATATGCAAAATCCAGCCCCGCTCTATCGTGGACAGATGTCAGATAATGAAACTTGATATGTCAACCCAAAACGTGTTACACCTCGGTTTCAAGTATGCTGCTCAAAATTCTGATCGGCAACACTAGGCTCTCTCCCTCTCTCTCTCTCTTAACACTGTAACTCAATTCCCCCCTCCCAGTTCCGCTGTGCAGATTCTTCACCGAGATTATGTTAGCCCTAGCTGATGTCGCTTATCTGAGCCTTTTCATCAGTCCAGTCGTATTACAGCAGCGCCACGGTTATTTTTAAATTGAGCACGAGATATAAATCTACACCTGGAAGGAGAGATAGAGATAGACAAGCCAGTCAGCCAACCAGCCAGATAGCCATAGCCTCCGAAAGGTAATAAATTGAGTGATATTGATACCCTCCATATGGATACAAACCGGTTGCGGTGGACTCATCGAAATCATTCCAGAAATTTGCAAATTAGATAGTTTCAGCGGTGATTTGATGGAATTTGAGTCACTCCGAAATGAGACATTATAAATAATGAATTCGGAAGAGCAGGTTTTTTGGGTTATGGACATTCTGAAGGTGATTTTGCTTTTATTGCTTTAGATTTATCGTATCGGGCGATTTATCGTAACCGGGCAGCAGGTAATGCTTTTTCAATTTTGAGTACTGCTTTTCATAACTTTGCGTCGAAATTTCATAAATAACTCTTTAGTAAAAAGTTTCTGGGATCCCGCAAAGGATTAATGGCTTGCGTAGATTTGTAGAATCATTTCGAGAAGCAACGATTCTTTCTTGCCTTTGCAACAATACACTAATTGGTCATATGTCGCAATTTGTTTCCTTATATCAATGCACGCATTGTACTGAGTATTTAACGAGAAACATCTTCCGTGCATCGCCATTCAACAAGCATCAAACACGCGTCTAACAGATGCACACAGTTGCAGCGATAGAAATGAAACATCGCAAGAATGACCGTTTATGAAAAATCGTTTCTCGATTATCGGTCAAACCCGTCAACAAAGCTAGGAGCTTGTTGCATCAGAACAGAGCCGATGCGCACGAGAGCAAATGCGGATGGCAACTAAAAGTATCGAAAGTGTGCTATTAACATGTAAGGAAATGAACAAGTTCTAAGTTTCGCGCAAAGAAAGCAAGCAACACACTCAAAGCCAAACACTTATGGCTAGAAGCGACCTATAACCATTTACACTCTTCTGTTATTTCGCCTGCTTTGCCATGGCTCGGATGATTGTGTTAATTTCAATGCAGGATGCACTTCAAGTGAAATCTTCGCTAGCGTTCACAGCTCGAAGGGAAACATAAAAAACAAAACGAGCAGAATAAATGACCTTTGTTGTTTCGGACACAGATAGATTTTGAGATTTTTCCTCAGATGAGATGCAATACTTATACGCTAGCGACCGCTTACTTACTATGCAAGGGTGAAGTTTACATCGCAAATATTTTCTTTTCGCTATCCCGCTTCGTTGTTTCTATGCTAGCGGCTGCATAAGTTGCCCGTTATTGACAGATCTGTTCGGGAAAGCACAAAAATAGACAGAACAAATGTATAGGGAAAAGGGAATACTTCAAATTTTCATTAATTTAAACCATATACAGACTATGGGATTGTAATGTATAGCATATAAAACAAATCTTAGAAAATTTCCGATTCGATTGGTATGCAAATCGGTAAAATCCATTCACAGCAAAAATAGTTATTAACGTTAACTTTATTTCATAAAAATGAGACCTGTTTTCTGATTTGACACCCTTTATGTATGACGTAGTCCTACGTCAAAAAATGCCGAGGAGTGAGGTGTAGTGAGAACGACACAAACAAGGCATCGAAGCGCCGAAAATGCGTACGTAACGTCAATTATTTTTAGACATCAAATTTTTGTCCACCAATCCTGCACGCACATGCTCGTTTCCTTTGGGGTACGGAATTCATTTTTCAGATCTTTTATATTCCCATTGAAGAACCCTGGAAACGAATTTCGTCCTTATGAATGTGATCAATTATTGCAGTATAAATCTATTATTATCAGCAGCACCAAGCTATGCTGAGGTACCTTAAGGTGAAGGTGGAAGCTAGCCACAATGGCGCTCATTTCCTTCATCTCCCTCCCTTACCCCTCGTCCGAAAAACAATAATTTTGCGAAACAGTGTGAAGAAAATGATCGTCCGCGCACACTTCCCACCAAGTAATATTAACCAGAATCTAATCGATTACTCACCAAATATAAAATTTTCATCCGCCGTCGCAATGTATAGTGGAAAACGTCGTAAAACTCGAGCTAGTGCTCTGATAGTTAACTTTTCATTTGTCAATTTTCCGCAATGGTTTTGTTTGTATTGGTAAAAACATCTTTATTTTTTCGACACTGATGCCAGACAACATCATTGAAACAGATATAAAAACCACTCAATAATATGTTATTCCTGAGTCATAGCGTTTCATGTCATGAAAATCAATAAAATAAAATTGTGTTGATATCAATACAATTATTATTTTTACGTTTAATGGATCTATAATGTAAATTTTAGCAACTTGAACATTGGTTGAGAAAATTGTATTGCAGAGCTCGGAACACTGCCACGGCTGCCTATGCTTTCAAAAATAGTGAACGGAAAAGTATTACATTCAATCAAAATGCCTCGGCCAAAGAAGAGAAGGGTTAAGGCTCTCCAACGTGAGTATATGAAAACATTACGATCAACGGAGGAAAATATTGAGGAATTATCAATATCGAGTTACGGTGCGGAAGAACTTGTTGATAAAAAAAGAGCCCCAATTCGCTTGTGTTATAATATTTACGTACAAAGATCAAAACAAACGAAACAAATTGCTTTTCTCTCACGAACACTATTACTCCATTTTTACACGTAATTTTACCTATACTGCTACATAGGCTAGCATCCACCTTCACCTTAATGTTGCCTCTTCAAATGTAAGAAATTTCACACGCGGAAAAAATCTGTACCAATTTCTACTTTTTGACGAAAACCTGTACTCTGTACCAAAAATAACGAAAAAATCCTTACCTTTCCAGATAAAACTGTACGTGTGGCAACACTGCTAGCCACATATACGTCAAGACGGGTCTATGGTACTAGGTGAGGCCGTTTCGTCATTAACCCATTTTAGGCCAAGCGTTCGAAAAATCGAACAGTAGCTTTGATAATTTTTCATGTCTTGGGAAAGGAACCATATGGTAATGTTTTTGCACCAAAAGATAGCTTAATTTATTAGCTACCACTTACATCGATTTCGTTCAATTTTGAGTAACTTCATTGGATAATGAATTCGATTTAAAGCAAGTATGCTTGGAAGGTGTTTTCAATTTCAATTAAAAAAACCAATAAAATTCAAAAAATGTGAACTTTTCGACAGTATCGCTTCGATAAAAGGACATACATTGTGATATAGAGCGAAAATTATTCGATTGAGCCTCCTACAGGAAAATAACAGCCGGGCAAATTGAGTGTTCGAAAAATCGAACGTTGGCCATAACGAACATTTTTTTCTGCTGAATCAACACCAACACATCTAACCTCCGCAGCGCATATTGATATGTTTACTTTAGAAGACGGAAGGTTTTTCATTTATTCTTGCATATTCAATTGTGAATGTTAGCAAATATCGATTAATTTAGCAAATATTATTGAAAATCTGTATGATTTTTCATCCGTAATAACTTTAGGTGATAGCGTCCCGTAGAATTTGTTTTATGGAGGAGCTGGAGGAAATAATCAGTACGTGTAACGAGAATTCTGATGAGATTGTTCGTGTGAATATTATTCCACCAGAACGAGTAATAACCTCCCAATCCTCTATGCCATTGTTTTTTCGCAGTACTCTGGTACTTTGCAGGTTTTGGAAAATGTTAGATTTTTAAGCATTGACATTTCTCCGCAGTTAACAATAAAAATAACAGCATATACTTTCGTTTGAAAAAAAAAAAGCCTGCCAGTAATAAGTTAAAATTACATGAAATAAGAAATGCCACATCTCACCTTAGGTGGATTAATTTGGGTTTATACTTAGAGACCTCCATTCTCCTGTTCTTGTTCTTCCCGGAATCCAAAATAGATGCATTCATGAATACCGTATGCTTGCTAATTGAAATGCAGAAAAAAAGTGCGGGTTTCGACCAATGTTCGATTTTTCGAACAGTCATTTCCCGGAAAATGGAAGATGAGAAAAAAATAATTCTTGAACATTGGAGTTCCTTTGGCGTCAATAATCGAAATTACACCAATGGCTTTCACCAAAAAAATATTTTGTACAGCTTGGTCGTTAATGGGTTAAGTTGATTAGGGGAGCGGTATATGAAAACAGTACGGAAGAAAGCAGAAGGGGAATTATTTCCTTAAAGCGTGAAAGAGACAGACTGATCACGAGCAAACTTGGGCACAAGCGTATTGTGTTTTGTTTACAAACAAAACACAGTAGATTTCCAATATGGCTGAAGAGTGATTTTAGCAAGTTGGCCCACCTTAGGATATACTTCTACGCGCCTTGATATACGTAATGCATTCCACCCTTAAGGCCCATTTATACGTTGCTAGTAGCTGACTTGACAATGAGCAGCTACTGACCCGGTGGACTCGCTTGACAATTGGTTGACTCGCCTTGTCCGTTCACACAGTGTGAGCTGCTGGCGAGAAACTAGATACTACGGCACGGGTTTACCAGGGATGCCAGGCGACTTTTCAAATGTCCATCAAATAGTCAGAAACAGCAATCAGGTCCGAATTTGTCAAATGATTGGTCCAAAATCGACTTCTTTATTGGCAGTTTTCATCTTAGGTTTTCAGTTGAATGTATCATCACACAATTTTATAGCAAAACAAACGCTGATCGTGTTTAAAAATACATACTTTGTGCTGAATTTCTTTGAACTGAAGGTACTATCCGAAAAAGCAGAAAGAGAAAAGGATTCGGGCCAGGAATTAGATGCAAAGAAAAGGAGCAACAAATACAATATTGAAGGAACTCTACGATGAGGATCCCCGAGATTACAGAGCAGTGTTGGTAATAACACCTGAACAAGTGAAAAAACTGTTGGATTTAATTGCTCCACGAATACAACGCCAAGATACAGTCATGAGGGATGCTGTACCTGCAAGAGTTAAATTAGAAATGACATTGATGTGCCTTTGTTTTGGAATATCGTTGGGATTGTTGTCGATATTTTTTAGAATCTCGAAAACATCCATAGCTCAGATAATTCCGAAAGGATGTGATGTTATAAATGGTAGTCTAAAAGATTTTTTTTTTTAATTTTATTTATTTTGTGAAATGAAAATGATAGTCGATTTGCAGGTGCAATAGATACGCTTCAAAAATTTTAATAATGAATGAAAATGTACTTTTTTAAATCGAATATGTATTCTGTTTCTTAGAACAATACTTTTTTTTGTAAGTTGTGATCTGATAATGATTCTATATTAGAGATTCTCAAGAAAACTATCTCAAAAAGAAAGCGTGCCCCGCCAGCGTGCAAAACGAAATAACAAT
The DNA here is from genome assembly GCF_029784135.1 of Toxorhynchites rutilus septentrionalis. Classification (NCBI taxonomy): domain Eukaryota; kingdom Metazoa; phylum Arthropoda; class Insecta; order Diptera; family Culicidae; genus Toxorhynchites; species Toxorhynchites rutilus. Next base: position 96,075,574 of record NC_073746.1, on the reverse strand, counting down.
TATTTCGTTTAGAAACTATGAGGGTTTTATTTGTTTTTCCAATAATTTTCAAGTCTATAAATATCTTCACATATTTTCAAATATCTTAAAAATAGAGACATTTCATTACATTTGGCATCACTGATTCGAACGCTAAATTCTGTTTTTGACGTTGTGAAGCATGCAAGTGCGAGTAAATTCAAAAAACTTTGAAGTAGCTCGCACGCCGGATCACACATGACAATAACTGGCATGATGTGTTCACACGGTGTGAGTAGCTGCACTGCAGTAACTGACTAGACCGACTCGTATGCTTACTCGCACCGTCTGAACCCGGCTTAATACACAGCATTTGACAGCGTCAAACATGTCCGGGTTAGTGATCCCCGATTTTTGAAACTAATCGTTCATCGGCTGATCGAATAGTTTTCAGTAGTTTGTTATTCGATACGATTAATCGCCCCAAATAATCGATTAATCGATTAATCGTCACACTGAGAGAAATAATTAGTTAGACTAATATTTCTCATTTGCTAGAGAGCCATATGGAATGAGAAAAGTATTCAATCCGCCTGAAAATCAATTATTATCTTTTACGCTCCCCTCAAGTCGTAAACGACCCACATTCCGTTTTGCCTGCCAAGATTGGGTCGATGAAATGTCAACAATCGACCTCAAATGCTGCCACTTTGCAATCGATTTATCGACCTTTTATATGTATTCATCGAACAACTTGACGCCACTTTTTTGCCAACATGTGCAAGACGTCGACCTGCTTGCAGCGCTGCTTCCAGCACTGCTTGCCTTTTGTTTGTATTGGTTTGTTATTAAAATGAAATGAAATATTAAAAGGAAAATACATAATCAATTTTAGTCATTTTATTACTCGAAAAAATACGTATTACAAAACAATATGTGTTTGTGATATACAAATAACCACAATACAGCGGAACTTTCAATTCCGGGGTTTCCGGATTGACGATTCGAGTCCAGCTGAGCTCGATGATAAATACCTCCTGCGTTGATAGTTTTTATTTCCTTGATACACATTTGTGAACGAGGATTCGATTCTGCTGTTGCTGTCCCCGGCACGGATTTGGAGGATACTGCTGATTGGAATTGCAGATGTTGTTGGCTCCTGTGATAATGGTGAAAATCTGCACTGTTGTTCTTGTTGTTTGGCGACTGGTAATGGGGGAAATCACCTTCCGGCTAGTTTCTATTGATGGCTATAGAAAAGCCAGATGTTTTCACATCATAGTCTGAAAGAAAATGAAATAATTAATGAATGAAAAAGCGATAACAGTTTCCTTACTCACTAGTTATATGGTCCATTTGTTTTTGTTTGAGATGACAGTTTAGCGGACTACCAGTGATACCATTTCGTTTTTTTAATTATTCCGTATTTTCAACCAATGAACTATACACTCTTAGGAAAAATTGGTATATATGACGATTTTTTGGGTAAATATTACCAATGATTAGTCGATTTTTGCGATATGAATTAAGTGCGCTACACATACAACATCACCGTCATCGTCCCGTCAAATATTCTCTTGGACTTATTCTGCCGACGTCACAGTTGCCGGCGATGGTGTATGTGAATGTTACCATACGATTTCCATAGGAGAATATTTGACATTTCATTACTTTACGTTGACTTCACAGTAACGGGACGTTGTATTTGTAGCGCACTTTATTGACGATCTAACGCAAAACGTAAACGATCGGTGAGACATCTGGATTTTGTTTTTGAACTAAGAAAATGATGCTAATGTAACCTAAAACTCAAAAACAAAACACGTATATTTTACTTCCGGGCTTTCCAAGGTAGTTCTCACATGCAGGAATCGTGCATTTTTCTACTTGTGTTTGATTGTGCTCTCGAATTTCCTTCTTTAATTCAACCATTGTCAACATTTTTATAGTTTTCACTACTGAAAGAGGTAAATAAATAACATGTTATATATAAAATTGCGCAGAATTAAATTTCTTACAAACTCATCGCAATTAAATAATCTTTTATGATTATAACATTGTAATTTATGGAAAGAACTACAAACCTTCCATAAGCTCACATGGCAAAATTTAAAACCATCATCACTTTCACCGCAGCGCCGTCTAGGTGTAGATTTGTATGTTAGATCGCCAATTCGTACATATTACGCGATAACATTGGTAAACAAATGTGAAACCAGCCAGTATAACAGTAATTATTGAACTATTGTATGCATTTTTAGTCATTTATTGAACTATCTAAAATACGATTTAAACCACATTACAATGCATATTAACATGAGGCATGGCCATTGCAGCGTCCGACATCTGATCCTGCATCGATTAAGTTAGATTCTCGGCTACGAATTAGGAAAAAAATACAGAATGATTACTACAAACAGCTACGATAGACTACATCAAGGGGCCAGTTCTATGCCCCTTTTCAACATTGAGTTGAAGCGCAGCTTCAGTGAAAACGGAACCTTCGTTTTGACGATTTCGAAAACATCCAATTGATCGAACCACCGATCACAATCGTCGGAAAACAGTTTATGAAGTTGCCCTTGACCAAATCCGACAATATAGCGGTGGAATTAGAACTCAAATAGGCTCGTTTTAGTGTCTCGAATTACCCAGATTCCTCATTATTGAAGTAATGTCTTCACTTTCTCTCGTAGCAGACGAGCATGGATCATTATTTGGCTGTCCCATATGTATCAATGTTGATTAAAGAACATAAATTGAATTAATTTTCAAGAACGTCACTCACCTGTCTGGGTAAATTGAACCTTTTTCTGTGGAGAAACAATATCGAAAAGTAGTTCCGCTCAACTCAATTATCAGCTCGACAATTAGGTTAATAATGTTTTGTTTACATTTCTTTCACGGTTTCCAGCAATGACAATCGTTAAAGTTACCGATACCGCGTAGTAAAATGTACCAATCATTGGCAAGGATGTATATTGCATCTAACATTGATTTTACATACAGTTGATTAATATTTACAGAAAATCTGTACATTCTACTAATGTTTGCCTTACCAAAGATTTGGCATATTTTAGTAATCTGTTTTCTGGGTGTAGGCAAGACGGAGAAGTCACAGCATTTCGGCCAATGTTAGGTCGATATTTTGTTCGTCGACTGGATTGTGGGGGAGCATAATTCGCGTTAACGGCATCGAGCATCGCTTACAAACTTAGGGGAGCATCAAAGTTAATGATTGATTTTCAGGATTAAAATGCAGCGGCCGTACGTATTTTTCTCTTTGGGTTTGGATCGATTAATCGACGTAAATTATTCGTTCGCTTCGATTGTTGGTTGTGCAGTATTCGATCGATTAATAATCGATTTCTGTAGAAGGTATTCGATTAATCGATTAATCGAACGATTATCAGGGATCACTAGTCCGGGTCGCAAATGCAATTGCACTGTCACTCGCGAGAACTGCCAAGCTGGTGTAAATCAAGGCGCTTAACATATTACGGACCGCTCACGAGCTTTCTCGTGTTTCGCGTTCCGTCTGTTACGGATGGATTACGAAATAACCCGTGTTGTCTACACTTGAAGGTTAATTCCTTGGTTTGACAAGAATCTAACAAGGACTACCGATGGCTCACCTTCGTCTCATCCACATCGAAGGAAACGATCTTATTCGTGGAATCCGAACAAATGAAGTGTTCAAGTTTGCCCCAAAACGTTCGGTCCTTAATATGTTAACATACTGATGATGATTTTATATTATAATGATGAGTTTTTGTAAATGTTGTGTGTTGTAAAATATATAGCCAAACGGTTAAGAGAGCGTCGTGTTTTAAGTAATCAAATAACTTAAGAATCTCTATTCAAATTTTAAGATTGCGAAACTGCCTTCTTTAAATTTTCGCGAATTTGACGATTGTTTCGAGTTAAATATAACTAGCGAATGGGCGCACCTTGTTCCGTAGATCTGCCTTGAGCTCACCGAGTATTTTGATAGTTTGGCAATGACAGCTAAATTTGCAACACATCTTGACTCGCGGATCATATCCTCTTGGCTGGGGTCTGATCTCTTCTTCTAGACACAATGCAGCCATAGGTGATCTGCACTACCACCACCATTACATGAAATTGTATTCCACTGTTACACCAGACGCTCTTTTTGGTCAGTACAATTTGAGAACAACGATTTGAGTGAATCAAAACATAGGATCTAGCGCATGTCCGTTTTAAACGGTTGTGGAATATTTATCCAAATACCCAAAAACCCCGAAAAACATTAATTTTGAAGATTTTTTCTTTCTTCTTTCGGGTGGATGTTTCACACGGGTTAATTTTATATTCGGGTAGACGGAGTTCCGGTAAATGTTATACATACATAAATATTATATATGGGTTATATAGAAAGGAGGAGGAAAAAATTTACAAAATTAAATTATGATTCCATCAAATATCTCGATAACAAATGAGATTATTTGGGTAGTTTGATGTCAGCTCATTTTAGCAGTTAGCAACACCATCTCAGATTGCAGCGAAACATTGTGGGTGTAAAGATATTGGTCGCTTAAGCAACTTTGCATACCATTATTTTTTGAAAAGGGTAAAATTTTATTCTCAGATTTGTCCAAAAATTTCTTACTCAAAAACGACCTACACAATTGTGGTCAAAAAAAGAATTTAGAAAATTGTTTTCATTTATTTTTTAAAAAAAATACGCTGAAAGTTTTTTTTATAATTAACATGCATTTTTCACAAAAACGTATTTTTTCAAAATTCTCAAAAATATTATATGAAAATCCCTTACAATAACCAACAAGTCATTCATACATCGTAAAATGGACACTTCTACAGGGATTTTTTTTTTTCTAACAACAGCTTTTCCATGTTTTCTTCGAAAAACTTACAATTTATCCTAATTTTGTTTGAAAGCAAGATAGGGATATAGTGTATTCCGCAAAACTTCAGATTGAGATGTAGACTTTTGTCAGAAACATCAATATTCCATCTCATACAGCTTTTGAAATATATGACACTTTTTGCATGGAGACTGCTGAAAACCTAATGCTTTCCTCTTAACTTTTTTTGCGTGAATTCTCGGGATTGACATGTTTTCAATAGAAAAATAGTTTTCAGTATATGTTGATTGTGATACTTTATGTTCATTTACATTTTACCAGAAAAACATTATTGTTTTTTTCAAAATTTTATGGAAAAAAGACGGGTGGGTACTGTCGGGGACATAACCGGAGTGACGTAGGACTATACAAAGGGGACAGCTTTTGTTAAATATATATTTTAAATATATTGTTTTATTTTCTTCTCCTACGTGAATACCTACCTATCTACCTGAAAAATGGATTAGTTTACTGTTTACTCTTTATGAATATGTTGATGGTTCTGAAAAGAACCTTTGGTGTTGTGTTTTTGTTATCACTCGATATTCCCATCTTGTTCGGTTAAACCTTCCTGTTTAGCTATTGCGTTTGCAACTCGCCACAGCTTTCACAGTTGGAAAATTTCTTCCCATCCAGCTTGTGACATGTTGTTCAGTAAATTACATTTAATGCGACGTGCCGGAGAAACACTTTGCCACTCACTGAAACTAATTGTTGCCTTGATGAGCGCCGAACCGAAGCTGCTCTGTTCTTGATGCGGGTTTTCTGATTGTCGTGAGCAGCTTTGCAAGCCAACTCGAGTACTCCGACAGCCGAAACTCTATAATCGCTGTTAGGTATACTGGTGCTCCGGCACCAATCCGTTCGGCCTAGTTACCCTTGCGGAGCAATCAGTGAATGCGACCAACAGGGAACTGGAGACCTGCACGGTTCGAGTGAGACTTTGCCTTTCCCTTAACTTGTCCTCCTTTGTTACGTCCACGATGCCGATGCCGTACAACCACACGGGTTTACGGTTTGAAAGAAAATAAGATATTTTTTTGGGGTCCGCGTGTTTTATACTCTAGCGGTACACACTCACAGGATAGAGACAAATCGGCAGACTCAGCCAGAGGGGCGAGTCCAACGAGACGAACGAATGAGCGTTAAAAGGTAGCGATGGCAAAAAAATACATTCATTACGATTTGTTCGCTCGTTGGATTCACATGCAGGCTAAAAAGGGTCCTTTTCAGGATCACAAAATTATCTTCAAACAAAAGAGTTTATTGTTTTGTTATCACTCGATATCCCCATCTTGTTCGACTAAACCTTCCTATTTAACGATTGCGTTTACCACTCGCCACAGCTTTCACAGTTGGAAAATTTCTTCCCATCCAGCTTTGTGACATGTTGTACAGTAAATTACATTCAAAGCGACGTGCCGAAGCGCCACTCAGTGTCGCATTGGAGGCGATTTTAACCTGTAATTGAACATTTGCGATGACAGTGGTACAGTGTCGACTTTCAATGTGGGGTCATAATTTGGATCTCTATGTTTACAAAAATGTCCAACTAAATAAGTCGCATTACATGTCCGTCCAATTAGCTAAATGTCGAACTAATTGTAAATTACTGTACTTTCAATCTGGAAACAATTTAAGAATTGGTGAAAATTGAATAATCAGGAAAGTCCCCAACTATCAATAAGCTCAGAACAACTGCCAAATTCACATACTCATCAGATCCTGGCAAACAAATTACGAAAAAATCTATTTGTGTTTTATTATTATTTTGGATAATGTTTTAGAAAGCATTGAACTGTATTTCCTAAACTCTTTTTTGGAAGGTTAATGGCCCTGAAAAGTGCATTGTTTTATGGAATGGTTCCAATTTAGAAAACTTAGTACTCGTGGTTTTGAAAAAAAAACCATTTCGAACGACCTCGATGCCGCCTTGTTCTGGATTTGCCACCAAAGCAGTTTGTATAAAGAACAAACTTTTTTCTTCTGCTACCTGATGCCGTTTTGCGATTGCGTTTGCCACTCGAAACTCGCTGCAACTGCCTGTTGTTGTCTTGATGTCCACCGAATCGAATGTGTTCTGTTCCGAATGCGGGTTTTCTTATCTTCGCGAGCAGCTTTGCCAGCTAACTCGATCACTTCGGCGGCCGAAACTATATAACGCCGGCTAGGTGGACTGGTGCACTGGTACTAACGCGCTCGGCCTAGCTACCCTTGCGGGGAACTCCAGATCAACACGGTTCGAGCGGGATTTTGCCTTTCCCTTCACTTTTCCTCCTTTACCATGTCCAGACATGGCTGCTTGGGTTGGTTTGTTGATGTGTTGTGATGCGAACTGATGTGGTGTACGGTTTGAATGAGAATGATCGTTACGGCAGCGGAGCGGGGATTTTAAGCTGACAGGCTGGCTCGAGAATTACGCATGTGTGAGACTGCGACCAATGTTTCGTTCATTTTTTTCTTTTTCCTTTCCAATCGTGGTTCATTCTATTTCGTGGTTCATTCTGCTCTGGTTGCCCGTTTTGGTCGGTACGATTTGAGGAGCACAAAATGGACCAATCAAAAATGGGTACATAGTGCATTTTGACAATGCTTGATATTTCACAATTATTCAATTATTTTTATCTCATTTTATTTTATATTTATCTCATGAAAAATGAAATGTTATTCGTTATGATAGATGCGTAGATATATTTCCTATCAATTGATGCAAAAACCTTTGCGATCTATTGAGAAATGCTCGAGTTATAAGCGTTCCAAATCTTGCATTTTTTCCCACTTGTTCAGTGTCTAGATTTCCATTTCACCCCCTATATCTTTCGGTTAGACGTAGTTCGACGTCAATAGTGTAGGCAAAGCGTACACTCTGTCCAACTTCTATAAGACCAGGTGATGATCTTGCTGCTTTGTGCCAGTATAAATAAACAATGCTTCAACTTATATTCCAGTGTGTAGGTAGTGGTGACTACCATACATTGCACGATTTTCATATGTGTGTGTGCAAGCGCTGAGCGTAAACGAATGATTTCGTATTTTTCAAGTGTCAAGTTTCTACATAACCATACCATAATGAAAAGTTCTTCAATGTATATGTTATTTTCACTGACAAAAAAAAAGTTTAGGACGGTCTTGATGGTTTCTGGCGTGATTTACGGAAGAAGGAACAGTATTTTTCAACCTGGAATTTTGGTGGAGGCTCGTGCATGGTTTGGGCGGGATTTTGTGCAACCGGAGAGGTCAAGTTAGCTTTCACATCATTCAAGAATTACATACATGTTCTTGAAACCTCTCTCCTACCGTTTTTTGCGTGGGCATCGTCACAAAAAAATCACATACCAGCTAAACAATGCTACTATTCACACCAACAAGGAAACTAAGCAATAGATTAAAGAACAAAAATTTAATGTTTTGGACTGGTCGGCTCGCTCTCCAGATTTGAATCCTCTTGAAAATCTTAGGGAGATCCTTGTAGGCACAATCAACACTGAGGGAAAACGGTACACCACGATTGAATAGCTCAAGGTGGCAATTTCAGAAACATGGAAAAATATCGAGAAATTCGTTCAGCAGCATTTGATAAATAGTATTCCAACACAAATTTTACCAATCGTTTTGAATTTTTCATTGATAATCCTTATGAATTTTGAAATGGTCTTATAGAAACTGGAGAGCTGAAATTATCATATTTGAGCACAATAAATAAACAAACAACTCTTTTGAACGAAATTGACGAATTGATTATTCTAAGCATTCAACAATGTATGAATGTATCTTGTTGAAATTCTAACTGTTTGTGTGGCAACGAAATAGAATCAGGGTTGTCTTATAGAAGTTGGACAGAGTGTATATACCTTCTTTTGGTGTGCTGCTCTCTGAGATAATAATAAACAGTACACGAGGCGCTGTTGTTTCCAAAATATTCCAAGTTATTTTATTCAGAGTATCCTTACACTGACTGACAATTCCAACATTTTTCTTCCAGAGTCTAAGGCTCTGGTATTATAATAGTATACTCCATGCAATTAATAAATGCACACAAAAATCATCGTCTTCTTGATTACGCTCAATTACTGCCTGGTTTGAATTCTTAGACAATGTTACCGAACTCAAGTTTTGTGATGATGTTGTTGAATTTATAAAATAAAATAAACTAAATCGTTTTCCTTTGATTTACGGATGATGGCTGATCACTTGAGAGGTCAAATCTGCGAAAAACTGAATTTCAACTACACATTCTGCTCTTTGCTCGACAATGAAACTGAAACGAATGATTCAGTGTAGCGGGTTCACTTGGATGAATTGTTCAATCATCTCCGATTGATTGAATTAACTGCATTGTCAGTTTTTGCTGCTTTCTATCACAATTTTGGAGCCTAATTGTTATTGATCCGTCATTCATTGTAGTTATAGAATGTGTTTCTAAAATAAACAATACCAGTTTCAAGGTCGATAAATTACAATACAATTCATGGTTTATTTAGCCGAACAATGAGTTATAAAAAATGATTCACTCCAGTCTACAGAAATAACGGTTTCTGGTCCGGCAAAGCTCGAGGAATACGATGAATTCGTGCTATCGTAAATAATATCCATTCATCTTAAAGAATACCTTTTTATCATCGATATGGTGAACGAATTAGAAAATTTATGTCGAATCGTTCGAATGATTTGTTATTTGTCTTTGTTTTTATTTGTTGTTGTTTGTTTTTATGTTTGTAATTTGTTATTTGTCTTCCAAAGGCACGTGGCTACTTTTCATAAAACGATTTCTAATACCCAATTCCATGAAATATGACGAGCGCGCAATATTGACAACTTTTTTGCTATGAAAATGGGCTGCGAAATCCATATAAATGAAATAGCTTTATAATAGAAATCAAAGATCTGTGGTTCATGCGTTATGAAACTGACATTATTTTCATCATTATGAACAAGTATTAAGGTACAACGGGGAAAGTTGAAACGATTTTTTCGAAGTTCAACTTGAAACTTATCTGAAAGAAAAGAGTGTTTTGGTAAACGTGAGATGTGGGGGAGCCACTAAGCTTCATGAGATCATTCAAATATTCTAATATTACGTAACGCACTCAGGAAGGGAGGAAGGGATGCCTTGTAGAATCATGTTTTAAAAATGGCGATTGAATACCCGAGCCATACTAACAACAGGCTCATGGTGAGCGTAATTAGTTCGTGAAATTGGAAGACGGAGAAATTCATGGTTACGCATATTTCTCCTTCTGAAGTTAAAATTAATGCAGCCAGAGCCAGAGATACTGCCTTGGATGAGATCGTAAACTAAAAGAACTATAACTTTGTTACGCCGTTCGCATAACTGATCCAAACCCAGGAGCAAATTTTACTTGTCTCATGAATGTGTATACATGAACTACGTGCAACTGAGGAACGAAATAAAAAAGTTTGTTATTTTTCTAAATTCATTAACATTTATTCGTACTAAAACCACAATTCATATATTATCATCTGCAGCAAATCTATAAAAAGTGTCAATGTTCGATGATCCAGCGACTCCAAAACGAATCCATTTTATTTTGTATCGGCCCCCAACTGTCCTCCAAAGCATAGTGTCGGAGCTTTGACCGGTTGTCTAACTCCAATAGAACATATACTAACCATATAGGTTTTGTCGTCCAACTTCCGCGTCATGGGCAATTTTCCGAGTGCCGTCCTTACAATGCAGATCATCCGAGTCCAATATTATCACATATGCCGAAATTATGGTGGATTGAATCGCCATTGAGTGTTCGTGTCTGCGAGAGTGCTGTGCTCTTATCCGTTAACCGTTATCCGTGTACAGCTCTTGCAGTCCTTCTCCACCAGCGATGAATCTTCGAGCTGCCTTCTTACACGAGTCGGTTGTTAGATTCCTTTACCCATGTGTGGGGCAGTTTCGGACAGTCCTGGGGCACTTTCGGACAAGGAAAAAAAAATTAAAATTTTATGTATATCATCAATTACTTCCGCTTCCACTTATTTTTAGAATACTCTGCATTTTTCTGTTTATCTTATATATTTCAAATATATATAAAATTCAAATATAAAATTGAAAATTTATATATTCAGATATTTCTTTGAAAGGAAACTGCTTGCTATGAGAGTCAGTAAAAATTCGTGATTTTAATTTCTTCCGTTTTCGAGTGGTGGTTTTCCGCGGTGAAGTTTTTGGAAAAGGTTCAACATTTTCCGGGGACAAAATTGCCAAAGTAAAATCTATCTGTGCTGTAAACGCAATGTTTTGCAGCATTGTTATATTACCCGATGAGTCAGTTGCTACCTCCGCTCCAGTAGATGAAATTATTTGAGCATTCAAAATCCTTGTCCGAAAAAACCTTTCTTGAGAATGGATAGCAACCAGTCATTCTGAATCCAGCTAGAATACTCTTCTTCTTCTTCTTCTTCAATGGCACTAACGTCCCTAGAGGAACATCGCCGTCTCAACGTAGTATTACTTGCGTCATTTTTATTAGTATTTAGTTGAGATTTCTATGCCAAATAACACGCCTTGAATGCATTCTGAGTGGCAAGCTCTAGAATACGCGTGAACACAGTGCAAGTCGAAGGAAATTTCTTTGACGAAAAATTCCCCCGACCAGAACGGGAATCGAACCCGAACACCCGGCATGTTAGTTATGACGCTAACCACTTGGCCAAGGGAGCACAGCTAGAATATTACTCAGATTGAAAGAAGCATTATAAGCCGATGCAACTATACCTGAAAGGTCGTGTGAATTTTGATTTTTTGAAATTGATTCGTTTACGTTGCTTTTTGCTACCTTTTTTAAATGTTCCAGAACATTGAGAAACAGTTTTCCCGTTATGCAACCATTAGTTGGGAAATTAGCAAAGACAATGGACCTAGTAGGACCACTTGTGAACTAAAATCATGAAAACGTTCTATTCGAAACTAGTTCGATAGCCCTTTCCACCTCATCTTCGTTGATGCTGGTTCTATAGGTTTTCTTTTTGTAGTTTCGAACCATCATTAGGTCACCCAGCAAACTTCGTCCCGCCCAAAATTTGTTTTTTGTTATCAATATCTTCAAACATTCACGTTTTCTTACTAAGCGCAAGTTCATGAGTCCAATCGCAGAACTGTTCATTGATTGATCTTCTAATCGAACTCGTTGAATTTACCTTTTACTTAAAAGTTCCTAGTACTTCTACCAAAACTTATCATTATAATATCAGATTATTTCCAGACACAATTCTCGTTCAAGATTTTTTAACCACTTGCAAATAACACATTTCTCCGTTACATGGAATAAATGTTTGATACAGAAAATATGATAGAATAAAGACAGACCCCCACCCTCTTCTCCCCTTAGAGAAGGGTGAGGAGTGTCTATTCACCATAGAAACATTCCGTGCCCCCTAAAATCTTCACATGCCAAATTTGGCTCCATTTGCTTGATTAGTTTTCGAGTTATACAGAAATTTGTTTTTCATGTGTATGACAGCCTACCCTAAGAGAGGGGGAGGAGTTTCGAATCACCATAGAAACATTTATTGCATCCTAAAACCTCCACATGCCAAATTTGGTTTCGTTTGCTTCATTAATTCTCGAGTAATGCAGAAATTTGTGTTTCATTTGTATGGCAGAACCACCCCCCCAACCCCTTAGAGAGGGGGGTGGAGTGTTTAACCACCATAGAAACATTTATTGCACTCTAAAACCTCCATATGCCTTATTTGGTTTCATTTGCTTGATTAATTCTCGAGTAATGTAGAAATTTGTGTTTCATTTGTATGGCAGCCCCCCCTAAGAGACGAGGGAGGAGTATCTAACCACCATAGAATCATTTATTGCATTTTAAAACCTCCAGATGCCTAATTTGGTTGCATTTGCTTGATTAATTCTCGAGTAATATAGAAATTTGTGTTTCATTTGTATGGAAGCCCCCCCCCCCCCCCCTTAGTGAGGGGGTGGAGTGTCTAACCACCATGGAAACATTTATCGCACCCTAAAACCTCCTGATGTCCAATATTATTGCATTTGCTTGATTAATTCTCGAGTAATGCCGAAATTTGTGTTTTATTTCTATGGCACCCCCCTTCAGAGAGGGGGGAGGAGTATCTCACCACCATAGAATCATTTATTGCACCCAGAAACCTTCACATGCCAACTTTGGTTTCGTTTGCTTGATTAATTTCCGAGTAATGCAGAAAGTTGTGTTTCATTTGTATGGCAGACCCCCCAACCCCCCTAAGCCCCCCCCCCGAAACTGCCACCGTCCGAAAGTGCCCCCCTTTCCCCTATATATTCTGGACAGTTGATGCTGATGCTTACTAAATACACTGCGTTTCACAACTATAGAACCACTCATTTTTTCTGAGTTTCCAGAGATGTATAAGAAGTAGGTTGAATTGAAGTATTATATATAGTGTAAGATATAACAACTATAATCATTTAAAAGACTGGTCATTTGAACTTTATTGTTGTGTTCAGGCGCGAAACATTAAAAAAAAATAAAATTCATAACTATATATGATGGAAAAAATCTCACTACTTTACAAAATTAACGTAAATTTCACATGAATTACAATAAGTTTCTAATTCATAGATCATCTTTAGTTCTCACTCAGTTCAGATAATCCATTCGGGGTGGTTTTGACCAAGCTGCGCCGTGTTATAGTGTGTCTCGTTCTACGCAGAGGTTCCTTCTCGTTTAAGCTCTTCAAATCACTCATACTGCTTGTAAGCTTGTAGGGTTTTGATCTAGTAAACAAGCTGACCAGTCCAGAATTTGAAGCCCTTATTCATCAAACCATGCTATGACTTTCCGGATTTCGTAAATTGATGCCAAATTACCCAATTATCACATCGTTTTTGATGTAAAAACAGCAGTAAATGATTATGAAATACTTCTTGCGCTTGTGACAGTTCATTCGTGTTGATGGTAAGCTATCTAAAACAGGCCAGGCCTTGAGAAAATTCTCCCCACACCATAAAAATCTCATCTCCAAAGCTGCGGGCCCAAAAACTAATGTGGAAGTTAGTGCCATGGGTTTCACTATTTCAGGAGAACTTCGCTGATAAAAATAAATTCATCTTGAATAGAATTTCTTCATACTGGAAGGACTTACGGAACGCTCATGTAATTTTTCAACTCGTGATTTTGCAGGCGACAGTTTGATGGTTTGACGAAAATATTTTCAAAAAGGCCTGGTTCAGATAGCTCTTCATGAACAGCTCAGATAGCTCTTCATGAACACCAAGTGCACTGAAGTACTTCAGAATCATTTACGTCTGTTTTTGCATCAAAAACACCTTGATAGTTGGGTATATTGACATCAATTCATAACATCCGGCAAGTCAAGGCATGGTTTGATGAATAAGGACTTCAAATTCTGGACTGGTCAGCTTGTTTACTAGATCAAAACCCTATCAAGAACTTATGAGGAGTGATCTTTCGATTAGTAGATGCAGCTTACAAGCACTATGAGTGATTTGGAGAGCTTAAACGAGCAGTATACTCTGCGTAGAACGAGATACATACTACAACATGGCGCAGCTTGGTCGAAACCAACCCGAATGGGTTTTTTTAAACTGACTTAGAACTAAAGATGACCTACGAATTGGAAATCTATTGTAATTAAAGGGTGTGTCACATCAAATTGCATCACGGAAAAAACGCTGTAGAAATTTAATTTTTAGGAATCATATCTTCAGCTTTCGCTTATAATCAGATAAGAGTGTATAGATCAGGTTGGCCATGCTTCACTGTCAATTTTTCGTAAATTTGGAAAAATGTCGTCGAACGAAAAAGAGCGTCGTGAATTAATCCTGCGCACTCATTTCGAGAATCCGGAGTTGTCACATCGGGACATCGGTAAGATGCTGGGAATCGTCCAATCCACGGTCAGCAGAGTACTAAAACGATACTTCGAGAACCTAACCATCGACCGGAAGTTGAAGAACGGCAAAAATGGATGCTCCGTCAGTGAAAAAGATCACAAGCGCGTAGTTAACCAGTTTAGACGTGATCCGAGAAGTTCGGTCCGGGATGTCGCCAATAAGCTGAATTTGTCAAGTTCATTCGTCCAGCGGACCAAGCAGCGGGAGGGCCTGCGTACATACAAGGTTCAGTAGGCTCCTAACCGCGACGAAAGGCAAAACATGGTGGGGAAGACGCGAGCCCGGAAGCTGTACACCGAAATGCTGACGAAGCCGCATTGCCTGGTAATGGACGACGAAACCTACGTCAAAGCGGACTTTCGTCAGCTGCCGGGCCTGTTGTTCTTCTCCGCAGAGGACAAATTCAGCGTTCCGGAGGAGATTCGCAAGCAGAAACTATCCAAGTTTGCCAAAAAGTACATGGTGTGGCAAGCGATCTGCTCTTGCGGAAAGCGGAGCGCCCCCTTCGTGATGACCGGCACGGTAAACGGGCAGGTTTACCTTAAGGAGTGCCTACAGAAGCGCTTACTACCACTATTGAAGCAGCACGAGGGCCCGACCATCTTCTGGCCGGATCTCGCTTCGTGCCACTATTCAAAGGACGTGTTGGACTGGTACGAAGCCAACGGGGTCACTTCGTGCCAAAGGAAATGAACCTGCCCAACGCGCCGGAGCTTCGCCCAATAGAGAAATATTGGGCGATTATGAAGCAGGCCCTCCGGAAGAACCCAAAAGTTGTCAAATCGGAGGCGGACTTCAAGAGAAAATGGATTTCTGTTCGAAAAAAACTACAACCTGACGTTGTACAGAACCTTATGGACGGGGTAAAGAGGAAGGTGCGAGCATACGGGCTTGGGCTCGAAGTATGAATAAAAAGAAAATGCCAAAAGTTGTTTAATAGTTTTTATTTTACTTTCTAAAATTTTCAAAAGGATCGGTCTACTTGGCGAATTTCTACAGCGTTTTTTCCGTGATGCAATTTGATGTGACACACCCTTTAATATGGAATTGACGTTAATTTTGTAAAGGAGTGAGATTTTTTCCATCTGGTTCTATAGTTATGAAACACTTGAATTTTAGTTTTTTTTTTAATGTTTCGCGCCTGAACACAACAATAAAGTTCAAATGACCAGTCTTTTAAATGAAGATAGTTGTTATATACTACACTATGTACTTCAATTCAACCGACTTTTTACATATCTCTGGAAACTCAGAAAAAATAAGTGGTTCTATTGTTGTGAAACGCAGTGTACAACCCAAAGTAATCGATGCGTGCGGGTGGTGGACGATCCAACAAATGATTCGATACGGAACCGCGGTGGTTGACTTATTCTCGGATCTGCAGGAGTCACCTTGTATACACGACAGTCCTGACAACGTTTCGCGACGAACCGAATTTGTATCCTCAACATCGAGATGTATAACTTGTGATGGATTTCGTACACCACCGTTTCGTTGTTGGCGTGACAAAATCTTCCAGTAAGTTTGAGGTTCGGATGACCTTTTAATTTAACGGGAACTTCGTGGTAATCTACCCTGGCAATGCAATTAGTCGTATACATACATCGCACACACATCAATTCGTGATCATCTAGCGCCGGAGAAAAAAATGTTCATTAGCTATTCCGTTTTAGAGCTTAGCGGTTCTCCTGTGTCGACCGTCCGTTGCGATTCATCTTTGTCATTTATTCGGAAAAAAAATTCTCTGGCTGCTTGCCGTATTAAATAGTTATTTAGAAGAGATGGCAAAGATGAATCGCAAAGGACGGTTGGCACAAGAGGTTGTTGGCCAACCGCCCTCATTTCCTCCGCATTCTGCAAATTCTCACTGTTCGTATAACATCTTTTTTCGGTACGATTTTATACTGATACGATGCAACAACAACTACCCGATGGGCCGGTACATACGCTATGATTCCGTAACTGTCGCTTGCATACTGGACATCGTGTTACCACGATCATCAGGACTTATACGTACGCCGGTCACAGTTTTTTACAGTTCTGTTCGTCGCATTAAATTGTGTGAATAATCGTCAAAATCTGTGTGGATATCCCTTAATTTTACGGCACCCTACGTAGAACATAATAACCCTTTTCCATGAACATACTAGGTGTTGGTTGGTAACAGACCATGCCTAGACAATTATATCTTATATCATAGCAAAAAAAATGTTCTCACAGTCTGTTGAATTTATAAGGTATTTGCACCAAAACCTATAGAATTATTTGTACTGGCAGTGTCTACTAAATCCACCCATTGGTCAAAAGCAACGCGAATTTCCGCTGGAGATCAATAATTAGTGGTATCGGATTTCTGAACTCTTCAGCCAAGCCACCAATTTTGCCCTCTGTGATGTATTCTTTCCTCTGCGGTAAACGCATACCTTTCTGGACGGTGCAGCTAGGCAAAACTAACAACTGCATTCGATTAATTTTTCATCCATCGTAAGCTAAACCGCCAATTACTCCTACCAGTGGCTTCGCCAGTAGCTTCGTTCAGAGGCCTCCTGGGCGCTAACTAAATACAGTCCATATGGCGGCGGTATTTGGCGAAGCGTATTGTTCCAATGCCGATTTCGTTCGCGTTGCGGTTTTCATTGTGTGGATTCTAGCTGGCATGAAAAAAAAAATAAAAACAGAATCGACAATACCTCACATACGGACCCCATAATTTGTTTAGCATTGATTCCATCATCTGTAGAACATGGATGAACGGATCTCCTCGAGCCCATTTCAGTTTGATTGTCGCTAATGGATGGTTTATACTTGAGGGCTTTGAATTAGAAATAAACAGATTTGCGGGTTTTGACTATGGTTTTGTGAAACGATTCGAACAGTGAGTCACGCCGGACAAGTATCGAAGTGCATTAAAAATGACAGCATGAAGTCGCCACGAGGAGAACCCGCTGCCACCGGTGTAATCAACGGTGCTTGCAGTTTTATAAAGCGATAAAATTATGAAGTCGTCATGGGCTGCCACCTCATTCCCGCAGAAAAAGCCACAAAATAACCCGTACAATTTACATAAACCAGAACAAGTCCCACTACGAAACACGCAGGAATCGTATGAATGCCGTTAGGACGCAATAAAAGTTTATGATTTTCTCCTTTTATTTCTCCAAAATAATCTCAACCCAGTCAGTGTATGATATTGCGCGCATCGGCGAGAAGGCCTCTCACCGACAGTCTCGTTGTCACAAAACTCACGAAAGCCCCGGATGGATGCCGGAGAATCCCTCTCACCCGAGTGCCATTGTCGCCCGTCGATCATTATGTTTACCCCCCCTCTTTACCTCGATGAGTCGAGGCGGGGTTTCTGCCGAATGGCAGTAAAAATTACATGGGAACATGTTTACAGCGGCAGCAGCTGTGCACTGTGAAGCCCTGCCAAGAACAAGAGGAGATATATTATTCATAATTATAGGGTTATTTCGTTTTAAATAGCTTTCCTTGATATGCCCTTCTCGAACCGTCTCCGGTTCCATGACAATCGGCTGCGAACTACACACGAGCGGCGTAGCCTCGGGTTCTCCCCAGCGATCGCCCTTGATTCCGCAGGCTCCAATAGCGAAGGTTTTGTGTGATGGCACAATCTTTCTCGTGCTTCGAAATTTATGATTCAGACAAAAAGTATCGTACGAGGAGCGTTCAAGCGACTAAAAGAGTTGAGGAAATAATGCACCACGAGAAGAGGAGAAATTAATCAAAACATGTCATCGTCATCATCACCATCCACAGCAGCCGCTGCAACAGTCATCACGTATCGATTCGTAGCCGCTCTGTCTGAGTGAAGTTTCCGAAAAGTTGATTGAAAAGAACGATAAAATTTTCCACTTCTTGTCACTTCTTCTGAATTATGGACGGCCAAAGTTGTTCGACTATCGATAATTTTTTGGGCACCAACTCTCACTCCATTCCTCAGCTGAAGCATCGAAGCATTTTTTTTTAGTAATTCCTCCACTATCACATCATCCCTAAGAAACTCGTTGTCTTCCCAACGAGGTGACAAGCTGACATGCGGGAACATTTGGAACTGCGAGGAAACAATTCAAGCAAATCTCCGATCTCTCGGGAGACACGGTCCCCTGCTTCGAAAGGACTCAGCGCAGAATGAAAAAAAGAACTTCGTTTTTTCTCCCATAATCAAAAACCCTAACCCGCCGAGAGAACGCCGTTCGCAAACAAAACTCGGGCTGCTGCGGGACAGTGATTGAAACGCGGCGTTATGAATGACTTCTGCCGTCATCTTACGCATACCCCTCCCGGAACGGGGCTGCCTCTCCTCGTGTCAGCATTCTGGCATCCTGATCGTCCGAGGAGCAATTGCAGCACGTTAAAGTTTCCAAACAGTACCAGAAAGTCATCCCTTGTCAGGGAAGCTGGTAAATGTGAAGGGAATAGAGTTTTTTTATGCTTGCTTCCTCTCGTGCTCCTGAACTGAAGCAGCAGCAGCACGGGAGAGGCTCTAAATTTATACACTTCAACTTGAAGTGATATGTAGACGGTTCATAGTATAATGTCTTGTTCCTTTTTTATTCTTTCTACAAAAGTGACATTTGCGTGTCAAGGAAATGTTGTCTGGAAGATTGTCGTTTAGAGTTCAGGGAGAGTAAATCGGGGCGAGCATTTAGAGATGAATTGCCTTGTCTATCAACCATGGCCTTTCATTCCAATTTAAGTGTAAATATTCGAGAAAATGATTAATTCCAGCTCATTTCGGATTTCGTTTTATATTATCACATTCCGTTTATATTATGGATGATTTTGGAATGCAGCTCTGGATCGCTGAATGCTGAACAAAACGCTCTGCAGTTCGTGAATCCTCGTAGGCAAATTACTGCGATGAGCATAAACGAACTTCATATTAATTGTTTCTATATTTTGACTTGCGATGTTGGTTATCAGGTTTTATAACGCTTACCCGATTATCAAGTTCCATAATACCATTTTACCGAAAGAAACTCATCTGAATTTAAAGAATTCACGAAAGTCGTTTACACGAATATAACATTACCCGTATAAAGAAAAAAATGAAATTTAAGCGTAGCGAAAAGCATTAATCCGATACAATATGAAATGTTTGTTCCAAACGACGTAAGATTAAAAATACTGTCATTACTATGGCAGATTTCCCCGTTGCATTCATAGAAATTAGTGAAGGCGAAGTGATATGTTTCCTTCTAATCATTCCGTGGTGTTTTGAGCAGGTGGTATCAAAACAAGAAAATCCCTGTCAATTTCAAGGGAATTGACGAGAGCAAATTACATTTGGACAAATAGAACAGGAAGTGGGTTATATCTATGGTATAACCGCAAGAGCGACGTAGGACTATCGTTGATTTAGTGATCATTTGTTTGAAGTTGAATCTGAATCCATTCTGAATGAATGAATAAATGAATATTTGGGGAACTTCGAAAACGAGAGCGTTAGTTGGAGGCACAAGGTTTTATGCATCCAATATTGGATGCAAAAATAATCTGCTGATGGGGAAGAATAATCTTCAGAAGCTTTCCTGCTAACTGCACTTGATTGACAAATCACAAAACCAAATGTATTTGGTCGCAGTATTATATGGATAGAAAACATTAAAATAAACTCATTCGCTTGAAAGTAATTTTCAATTTCAAGGGAAACTGGCAGATTATTTTGCAGCAACGATCACATCTTTCCGGATTCTTCTCAATAACCAGCAAACTAAAAGAGTTGCGCGCGTGTATATATATATATATATATATATATATATGTTGCTCCAATGCCTCAAGCGGAACCAATTTTCGATGCTGGTACTGTCTTGGTTGCCTTGCCTCCTCCTGATGGAGTCCCTTCTGGCCTAAGGTGCACAAACAGGCTCTTGGTGACACCGTTCATCAGCGCTTTCATGATGAACGAAGTTAGCTTCACCACAACAGCGACAACATGCTCCAATTGTTGTTCAATTAAAACTGAGTGAAGCGGCGCTCGCTTATATACCTTATATACCTTATATACCTTGGTGATTTCAATAGCCCGTTTTGAAAGAAATTTTATGGCTACTGAAACGAGTTTGTGGGTCAAAAAGTAACATGTATATAACGCGTATACATTTTATCTTTCGAATGAAGTGTTTATCATACAATTTCGTTCAGTTGTTTAGGAGCTATTAACGGTCAAAATCTCGGTATCCGGCGTAACGCTTTCGTTTTCTAAACTTTGATTTTACACGCCGGTATAGAAATGAAAGACGTAGTCCTACGTCAAAAATCAGGCTCATAGCCGCAAGCGTAATCACATTTCATCAACGAATTTTAATATTTAGTTTTATCTAGCATTCTATCACGTAAATGAACTGTCTGCAACATTATTTCTCATTGCACCTCACACAAAAGTATTTATTCTTTTTGACGTAGGACTACGTCTTACATTAAGGGTGCCAAATCAAAAAACAGGTCAGGTTTTTATGAATTAAAATTAACGTTTATCACTATTTTTGCTGCGAATGGATTTCAACGATTTGCATACCAATCGAATCGGAAATTTTCTAAGATTTGTTTGATATGATATACATTACAATCCCATAGTCTGTAAATGGTTTAAATTGATGAAAATTGTTAGCATTCCCACATCCCCATACATTTGTTCTGTGCATTTGTGCTTTCCCGAACAGAGCTGTCAATAACGGGCAACTTATGCAGCCGCTAGAATAGAAACAATGAAGGGGGATAGCGAAAAAGAATATTTGCAAAGTAAACTCCACCCTTGCATAGTAAGTAAGCTGTCGCTGAGGAAAATTCTCAGAATCTTTCTGTGCCCGGAACAACAAAGGTAGCTTATTCTGCTCGTTTTGTGTTTTATGTTTCCCCTCGAGCTGTGAACGCTAGAAAAAAGAGAAGAGTGTAAATGATTATAGGTCGCTTCTAACCATCAGTGTTTGGCTTTGTGTGCGTTGCTTGTTTTCGTTGCGATAAACTTAAAACTTGTTCATTTCCTGTACATTTGCTCATTTGCTTTGCTCTCGTGCGCATCGAATCTGTTCTGATGCAACAAGCTCCTAGCTTTTTTGACGGTTTTGACCGAGAGTCGAAAAACGATTTTTCATGAACGGTCATTCTCGCGATGTTTCATTTTTATCGATGCAACTGTGTGCATCTATTCGACGCGTGTTTGAATCTTGTTGAATGGCGATGTACGGAAGATGCCTCTCGTTTAATATTCAGTGCAATGCGTGCATTGATATAAAGAAACAAATGGCGACACATGATCAAACTTCATGTGTATTGTTCTTCAAAGGCAAGAAAGAATCGTTGCTTCTCGAAATGATTCTACAAAACCACGCAAGCCATTAAACCTTTTCCGGATCCCTGGAACTTTTTACTAATACGGTTGTTTATGAAATTTCGACGTATTCGCAAATAATATCCGAAATGATAAACCAACAAATTAAAAAAAACAGATTGCGTAGTCCTACGTTCTAAGCGGTCATGTATCGGATACAACCCATCGTTTTTTTTTTATAATATTAGGTTGGGGGAAAAGAAATCCATTATTTCTTCGGTAGCTGGCTTTAGTGATCAATATCTCTCGTAATAAAGATTTTACAATTTCAAGTTCAGGCATGTTGCAGAGGTGACATTTCACACTAAAGAAAATCTCTTTCTGTTTTTTGTTTGCTTTCTGTCCATTCAGTTGTGGATTACAGAGTGTTAACAATGGAAGTCAACAAAGAGAAAATTCGGTACATTTTACACTTTTTTCATAAAGGCGAAAAAGCAAAACAAGCCGCTGAAATTTTTTGTTTATCCCATTCTGTTGCTCATTAGCATTTTAGCTGTAACAGAGCCGAATTTTTAATCGTGTACATGTCACATGGTTATCATATCTATAATCAGTACATTACACAGTTGCCATTTATCGGCGTAAGAGTATTCCTTCTGTTCTTCCTTTATCCAAGTTAAACCACCGGATAGCGGAGACAGTTGATATGATCATAGTTGAGTTATTAATAGGAACAGCAGCCCGATGTGTCTTGCAGAGCAGAGAAGTTGTATTGATGAATCGATCTTATTTCGACCGTGGATCGATCTCCATTGCTGATGATTGTTGCGTGGACGTAGTTATTCTGTGAAAACACAAAGATGGCTAATGAGGGGCCCTGAGTTTTGAATTCACGGTCGATCGCTTACTAAGCGAACGCGCAACCAATGTGGCTACGGAGACCCCCTGCTGCTGAAATCATGAATGGTGTTTATGGTGTCGATACTGTAACAGTAAAATAGGTGCGATTTGTTTTTTGGTTGTATTTTTTTTATTAATTTTGAATTATATTTTAAAAAAAAAATTTTGTTTAGTGCTATACACTAAATTGAGATCTCTACAGTGGACCGTCTGAAGCTAGCGATTGATCAGTAACGTCCAGAATTGGCCAAAAGAAAAAGTGTTGTGTTCCATCAGGACAACGCAAGGCCACACAACTCCGGGAGATTGAATGGGATGTTTTAATACATTCATCATATAGTCCGGACCTGGCACCAAGCGATCACCATCTTTTTCTCGTATTGTAACTCAGAAGAGTGATAAGAAATTGGGATCAACAGAAGATTGTACAAATTTAATGCTAGAGTTTTTCTCCAATAAAGACGAAGACTTCTAAGAGAGGGGCATTATGAAGCTACCTTTAGAATGGCAATAAATTGTGCAACAAAATGGTACATATTTCGGACAATTGGACAATCATAGGCATATTAAAAATTATTTTGAATTTCACCCAAAAATAATGGATTTTTTTTCCCAACCTAACATAACTAAAGAAAATGTTAAAAATCAAATTTCCGGATCGTGAACAAGATGGATCCGATACAATATGAAAAGTTTCCATGTAATTCAAAACTGCGGCTGCATTTATAGAAAGTATTGTAGGAAAAGTGAAAATTCCTTTG
Organism: Toxorhynchites rutilus septentrionalis; assembly: GCF_029784135.1. Lineage (NCBI taxonomy): Eukaryota > Metazoa > Arthropoda > Insecta > Diptera > Culicidae > Toxorhynchites > Toxorhynchites rutilus. The sequence goes on along the minus strand of NC_073746.1, from coordinate 96,051,901 downwards.
AAATGTCGAGAGGTTTGCCGAGAAAACTAAATCTTAGAAATATTAGGCTGTCAAAAAAGTTCTGCGGTATTTTTTTTTTTTAATTTTCATTTGTTCATAAAATTAGTTACAATCATCTGTTTCAAGTCAAATATGCGCCGTTTTGTTCGATGACTTGTTCCCAACGAGATGCCAACTTCATAACACCCCTGTTATAGAAACTCGCTTCCTTATTGGCAAAAAACTCGGATAGCCAATTTTCACAGGCCTCTTTTGTGGCTAACTTCTGACTACCTAGCTCGTTCGCCATGGACAAAAACAGGTGGTAGTCACTTGGTGCAAGGTCCGGACTATACGGCAGATGCAAAAGAACCTCCCATCCGAGCTCCCGGAGCTTCTGTCGCGTCACCAAAGAAGTGTGTGGCCTGGCGTTGTCCTGATGGAAGACAATGCGGCCTCTGTTTATCAAAGATGACCTCTCCTCATGAGTGCTACCTTCAAGCGGTCCAGTTGTTGGCAGTACAGGTCCGAATTGAGCGTTTGGCCATAGGGAAGCAGCTCATAATAGATTATTCCTTGACAATCCCACCAAACACACATCAGAACCTTCCTGGCGGTTAATGAGGGCTTGGCCACCGTCTGAGCCGCTTCAGCGGGCTTCGACCACGACCGTTTGCGCTTCACGTTGTCGTAAGTGACCCACTTTTCATCGCCAGTCACCATCCGCTTCAGAAACGGGTCGATTTTGTTGCGATTCAGCAGCGATTCACATGCCGCGATACGGTCAAAGATGTTTTTTTGCGTCAACGTGTGTGGCACCCATACATCGAGCTTCTTTGTGAATCCAAGCTTCTTCAAATGGTTAATAACGGTTTGATGAATTATCCCCAGCTCTTGGCCGATGCTACGGCTGCTACTATGCCGGTCTTTCTCGGCTAATTCAGCGATTTTGTTGCAATTTTCGACGACAGGCTTTTCGGAGCGTGGCGCATCTTCGACGACCTCTACACCAGAACGAAAACGTTGAAACCATCGTTGTGCGGTGGAAATGGAAACTGTATCGGGTCCATAAACTGCACAAATTTTATTGGCAGCTTGAGATGCATTTTTGCCTTTGTCATAGTAGTACTGTAAAATATGTCGGATTTTCTCTTTATTTTGCTCCATATTTGCGACACTATAACTCACGAACGACTTAACCAAACAAAACACTGTCAAGGACTATATTATAGTGCGCAAAAATACCTTTCCAACAAGCTATAGTATGACTCGATACAATGAATACAACTAGAACTACGCGCTTACAACGACACCTCGCGGAAATACCGCAGGACTTTTTTGACAGCCTAATATATTGACACTTCCCCCTCTTTAATGCATGGGCTGATCTTTAAATACTTCTAGAAAATCTATATAAATAAAAATGATTTGGTGTCCGTTCCCCACGATTTAACTCAAGAACGGAGCAACGGATTTGAACGGTCAGTATCAGGATTGAAGTGTCTCAGCGCGCGTCAGGTGTATATGTCAAAAAAGAAATTATATACTGCGAATATAGATCGCGCACAGAAAAATGATTTTCGGGGAACGTGAGTGTTTGAAATTATTTAAATCAGAAAAGCAGTTGTGGGCGGGACGAAGTTTGCCGGGTCAGCTAGTTATTAATAAATGAGCTGCTCTTCCACGTTGAATTGTATGTATCTTTTCAATTATCACGATATTTCACATAAATCCTAATATATATTTTTTTTTCCTCTAAGACAAAGTCGGTGTCATATTAGGGATAATGGAAATCGGATTCATATTAATGAATTTCTTTCTGTGTTTCATTGCTTTGAAAAAGATAATACACAACGCCACATTATTTCTTTTTGCACTTCCCACAAAAGTTTTTATACACTGGTTATCAGAAACACACATGAAATACTTTCTTTTCAAGTAAATAGTACGTTCAGGATGTGATATAGGGGTAATTTTTACATTCAGATAAGCGCTACATTCGGGTAAATGTTACATTTTGTTAAGTGCCAAATTCGGTTGAACATGTTACGTGTAATTGTAACTCGGGAAAACATTAAGAAGATAATATAGGTGATATTGTTATGACAAATTGATTCCACGCGGTATATTTAACTCTTTTTCTGTTTAACACCATCCCAAGCTCTTTCACAATGTAAAACCGCTCACATTTTGACGTAGGACTACGTCTTATATTCCCGTATTGGGGTGTAAATTCAGCATTTCAACAACGAGAGCGTTACGTTTGAGACACAAGGTTTCAAGCGTTCATAAACACTTCATTCGGAAGGTTAAAAATCTACGAATGACGTTTATTGCTTGTTTATCCCAAAAACATGTGTCGATAGATTGTAATTGTTCCCCTCATGATTCATTCTTAGAATATGTGCGAAAGAAGCATGGAAGAGACCTTGCACCGACGGACAGAAGCGAAACAATTGGACGTACATCGTTGGTTTTCATATCATTTGGTGAAGAGTGTTTGTGCACGATTGAATCGCACGTATGCGTTGTGATAGGTGCCGTTGGCTATCTTTGATAACGCATAATATTAACAATGCGATTCAATCGTGTCATGTCTGTTCATGAATATCTAAGTAGTTTTTTAGTATCTTTTAGCAAAACTACATCTCCAACGCAGAACTAAACATCTCAAAAGACGCAGAATGGTAACAGAAAATCGGAACCGAGTCTATGGTGTTTTCAAGGCTACAGGCGAATTAAATGAGAAAGCTTAAGGCCTCTATAATTGAAAACAACATCATGACATCAATAAATCCTAACCAATAGCCAACGACGTGCATCGACAAATTTTGACTACGATGGATTTCCAAGAAGGTTTTCATATTTGTAGATTTTTGTGATTTCAAAAGTTTGGTTTCGAACCATTTTTGAGCCATTGAAACAAGTTTTGAAGTGATTGTCATTCACACTTTGTTCAACCGACAAAGGGGTTTTAACGCTCAAAACATTACACCCCAAACGTTCCGCTCTCGTTTTAGGAAATTTAAAACCTACACCCAGAACAGATTCAAATATGATGTGATGCAAAAATACAGAGGCACTATTCACCAGACGGCATTTAAATCGATGCAAACCGCAACACCACTGTGTATGACATCAGCATAAGGAAACACTGCTGTCTGATAGCCGGAGCGAGACGACTTGAATGATGATGATGATAATGTTTTGAATTATAGAGTTTAATGCCAAGTTGTAATTCATCTGTTCACAGCATATAGCCTTGAAAAAGACCATTTTAATTAAACCTAACACTCGACCTTGAGAAAGGTAATTTCGAAAGCCTCACTGTGGACTGGTGTAACTAGATGACTGATGAATTGTGAATAGTGTATTTTGAAATTGCGAATGGCTTATTTATACTCAATGAATAGAATACTGCGGAACTTTAGGTTGCAATATTTTCTCTACCCGCATTGTCCGCAGAACGAATGCTGCATTTGCACTTCGAGCGACTTATTTACACTCGTCTATTTAGCGGTGATACTTAAATATTGTACCTCGCTGATACATACTTAACCACTGGAACACGATTGGAAAATGTGTATTCTTCCAACTTCCATTAATTTGAACCATTTATGGGTTAGGGAACTGATTTTTTTTTTTTTTTGGAGAATTTCCGATTCGATTGGTTTTCGATCCGATCCGATTGGTTGGATTTCGATCCGATCTTTTCAGAGATAAAATAATTGTTAACGTTAAACCTATTTCATAAAAAAAACATTATTTGCTTTTCCAATTTGGTGTCATTAGTTTTTTTTTTTATTTTTATTCACTAACGTCACCAGGATCAGCCCTAATGATCGGATTAAATGTATATCCCTTAACTAGACAACTTGCTAATGTGTTAATGTGTAATGTATCAAACTCTATTATTCTCATCTCATTTTTCCTAGATTTCAGATTTCTGAAGTTTTCGTTAAGTTTTCGTGGCCAGACGGGCCAACCAGAAGAGCCTGTATAATTGTTGAGTTGAGTATAACTGATATAGACCAATCGTCAAAGAAACCTTCTGCTTTCCAAATTTGAAGGAAAGAACAGCAAAAAATTTTACGAAATAAAAGGATCGATGATCTAGTATGCGTAAAGAATTTCACGTAAAAACCATTCAAATTTTAATTAATTTGAAAGACTGTTAGCTGCTCGTAGTTAATTTTAATTTTTTTAAAGTGCCTACGTTTGCATTGATTTTGATTTAATAATCATTTGTGTGCGTGCGTGTGTTTGGTTTTTTTTTACAAATGGTTTTACGTATTTGTAGTGTGTGGCGAATGTTAAAGTTGGGAACACATGCACGTGAGATGTGTGTACTTCAACTTCATAACGAAGTACAGTCCATTTTATTGAGGTGTAAATCAACAAAATCCTTATCGCATTGTAATTGTTGTTTTTTTTTTTCGGGAGGTTTGCATTGCATTTTTTTTCTGAATAAAAGTTGTACGGATAGTAATCGTTTGCTTGTCGTAGCTTACAAAGAATATGCTCTGCTCCATCGGTGAGCCAGTGGTTTAAGCGATTCAGAAACAATGTTATTGATTTGGATGAATTTAGATGGGAACCTCCGAAAGACTCAAGATATTCGAACGAAACCTACCGTTTGAAACTATAGCTGGTGAATGATACTGAATCCAATTAATACTATGAAGTGTGCTCTAAAGAAAAAAACGATTGAAAGAAAATAAAAGACACGGCAAGATAATTCTACAGCATGAGAGCGTCAGACCACATTTTCTGGATTTATCTATTTAAAATCATGGTACATCCCGTGAAGGGATTGGATATTACTAACAACATTGTTTCGCAAATACACATTGATTCATGGATTTGGAATTATCTAGAACATGTGAACTGACTTCTACATCGTCACACGCCATATTTGCATGCTCTCGTAGTTTAAGTGGCTGAAAATAAATACTTATCATATGATTTCGAGGTTTGTTTCATTTGTTTATTTGTTTATTTGTTTAGATATAACATTCATCTGACAACATCGTCTTAATGAATAAAAACTTGAAAAATAGTAGAACAAAAACATGGAAACATAACATTAAACACATCGAGATTCTCAGTTCGGTTTCTGAAGCGTAGTGATGATTCTCCAAAGTCATAAAACTGCTCTACGGATGAAAAGGTTCTGATCATTTCCGCGACCATGTTGACCATACGATGAACGATGTGCAAGCGGTTGCAGCAAAAACGAGAATCGTAGAATTCTACTGGGAGCGCGAAAGTTCATCTTCTCGAGCAAGTTAGGCGCATCGATTTCACCACAAAGAAGTTTGGCAACGAAGGTGGCTTGTTGAACACGCCTACGACACTCAAGAGTATTCAAGTTCAGAAAGCGACATCTAGCTGTATATGACGTCAGGTTCCGCGGGTTCCGCCAAGACAAATTCCTAAGCGCTCTACGGATGATCCATTTTTGAATCCGTTCAATCCTGACGATCCACATGTGTTGGTAAGGGCTCCATACTACAGATGCGGTTTCAAGAATTGGCCGAACAAGCGAGCAGAAGAGAGATTTCAGGCAGTAGGGATCAGTAAAGTCCCTAGAGATTCTCGAAATAAACCCAAGCTGACGATTGGCCTTGGATATCAATGCAGATCGGTGTGCGTCGAATGTGAGGTTATGGGTCGAGAGTTACACCCAAGTCGTTGACCTGACTGACTCTCTCCAGGATGAAATCATCGATCGTGTAGTCGAATATAGTTGGCTGTCTTTTCCGATGGAAACTCATGATAACACACTTAACTCACGAATTGGTCAAGCAGGCTCTGTACCGACGGCAATCCTCGAGAGTTTTGATGGCTAGATAGATTTTCAAGTCGTCTGCATATATCGACACACAGTCAGATGCTAAAATATGCGACACATCGTCATAGAAGATCGCGAACAGCAGTGGTCCAAGATTACTGTCTTGCGGAACACCCGAAGAAACAGCAAACGGAGATGAAGTGAGAGACAGGAGCTTGACACGGAGCGTTCTTCCAGACAGGTATGAACTCAGCCAGTTGATGAATTCGTCGGTAGCACCAAGACGGGATAGTTTTCTCAGTAGGATGCGATGGTCAATTCGATCGAAAGCGGCTTTTATGTCGGTGTAGATAGCATCAACTTGAGCGCCTTCCTCTAGACGGTTGATACAAAACCGACGATAACTCGAGAAGATTGGTGCTAACCGAGCGTCCTGGCATATAGCCATGTTGTACTGGTGAGATATAACTCTTATCTTCGGAAAAGATAGCATCGTTAACGATCAGCTCAAAAAGCTTAGAGGCGGCAGATAAACTGATTATGCCACGATAGTTAGCCACGTTACACTTATCACCTTTTTTGAACACGGGAAACATAAAGGAATGCTTCCACACATCTAGAAAAAACCCTTGACTCAGCGAAGCTGTGTAAATACAGGAGAGCAGTAAAGCCAAAGATGTAGCAAAGCGGCAAAAAAACTATAGCTGGAACGCCATCTGGGCCAGGAACTGATGAACGTTTCAATTTTTTTACGCCCTTCTCAACCATCTGTGGGGTAACGACGAATGGTCGCAAGTCCTTTAAACTCTCTGGAACGTTAGCAGCAGCTCTCTCGGCTTCTGACGGGGTGGCTGCATCAGCGACAAACACCGATGCAAAGTGTTTTGAAAATAAATCGCACATTTCAGAAGCAGAGATTCCTGAGCGCCCGAGAACACCTTAGGCGGATTCACCTTTTTTTTCTCGATTTGAAATCGCTTCCAAAACCGAGGGCACTCCAATTGTAGCTACTCAGAAACTCGTTAAATGCAGCGAAATTTATTTTTGCGTAATTCAACACTTGTTCGCCCTCGTTCCGATCCTCTACAGTCAACACTGCTCCTCCTGTAGCCGATAACGATAATACTAACGGAGGATGGTGCAAATCCACCGCTAGCAGTGGCGATACAGATTCGTTGATAGCAATGTTAATATCGGGGAGCACAAAAAAACAGATCCAGTGTTCGGCCTCAAAAATTGTGAATGAAGTTGCCCTGCTGTAGATCGAGAAAGGTGATTCCATCCAATAGAACAGCACTCGCCGCAGAGGCCAAAGACGGATTCAGATCAACAACAGAGTGCTTGTTTCATGAACTTGAATGGAATTGTTTCGTAGTCCTACGTCCACAATGCGATCCTGTCTTGAACACTGCCCTCTGTAATTCTATGGAACTACACTCTGTCCAACTTCTATAAGACTTGCTGTTTTGTGTCATTGTAAACAAACAGCGCTTCAATTTATATTCTAGTGTATTGGTAATGATAACTACCATACACTGCATGATTGCCACGTGTGTTAGTGCAAGCGCTGAGGGTAAACAAATATTTTTGTATTTTATCAAATTTGTACAAGACCAGTTACATTTTTGTTTGTTTTAGCTGTTTTGATCAATCCATCTGGAAAATGTCGAAGGGAAAATTGCTCAAGGAGAGAGAAAAAGGACAAAACGATGCATTTCGCCAAAAAATAGTTGGTATCAGAGAAATTGCTCGTCGGGTTGTGCTCAATTATTTGCGAATCCTCAACAGTTTATATAAATGATAATGGTCCCACCTCATTCCCCTACAAAGGTTTGAGCAGGACGAGTTATCTTATTGATAATAATTGAGTTACTGTATTTCTTTATTACATCATACTAACCAGTGAGCACATTAAATTGAAAAGAAAACGGACTGGTTTTCCCGCAGACATAGATTACTAATCGAAAGAACAATTTAAGCCTTTATCTAAAGTATTCATTCCATGATATGTCGAGGGAATTTCCAACCCGGGAAGACCCTAGACCGATCGGGAATTGAACCTAATGCCTATGTCAGTATTAGCCATGAATTTACAAGGGAAATCCCGCTTTATAAGATCCCCGGCCACGGCCTGCAATTGCGATCGTTTCCGAGTTCTAGTAGCTGAGTAAGCCCAAGCCTAATTCTAGCCGATACTTCAGGCCCATTACTTTACATATCCCAAGGCATGTCAAGAAAATTTCCAACCCGAAAAAATCCTTGACCGATCAGGAATTGAACCCAATACCTATGTCAGCATTAGCCTTGAATTTACAAAGGAATTCCCGCTTCACTGGATACCCGACAACGGTCTGTTAATCGTTTTCGAGACCAGACTGCTGAGCAAACCTAAGCCTAATTCCAGCCGATACTTCAGGCCCTACATTCAACCTGGGGTATAAACGTGTCAAACTGAATCTGCAATGAGATTTGCCACAACACAGAAAAGTCTTGATATAATTATCTGTTGGGAAGATGAATTTATAAGTATTCCGATTGAGCTATCCTCAGGTTTCCATATTAAACTCATTTGAATACTTTCTTTAAAAAAAATAATTGTTTTTGCATATGTTCTATCTCAAGTTGTCTATGTTGCTAACGCGCGTGGGCTCAAGCTATTGAAGATTTCACAAGTATTATTTAAGTTGATGTGTACAGGTAAAGGAAAAAAATAACCATCATCATTATAGTCTAAAGATAAGAAAATACAGATATCCGTTAAAACTTCGTCATCTTACATACTAACATTAATTATATGCAGGGTCAAAAATCTAAATCATGCTTCAAAAACTCTGTAAAAATACTACGGAATATTCGAAGGCTTGTTGCTGTCTTTGCTTCATTTGGTAATGTGTTATGCAGGCGATATCCTTTATAAAAAAGTGAGTTTTGGGTACATTTGACATCCTTCAAAATTAATAGCAAGGATTACATACATGTTCAGGAATCCTCTCTCGTACCGTTCTTGCGTAGATATTGTCGCAAAAAATTCACATTTCAGCAAGACAATGCCGCTATTCATACTAGCAAGGAAACTAAGCAATGGATTAGTGACCAAAAACTTGACTCATTGGACTGACCGGCGAGCCTTCCAGACTTGAATCCTGCTGAAAATCTGTGGGGGATCCTAATACGCAGTATTTGGTAAATAGTATGCCATCACGAGTTTTCCAGATTATGAACCGAAATGGCAAATTTACCAATAATAATTGAATCAGGTGGTTGAAGTTCTCCAAAATCACAGAGCATTTTATCCTGACCCTATTGGTCATCGTCATTTTTATTAGTTTCAGTGAATACGGTTCGAACTCAAACGAAATTTTCATCCGAAATAAAATACTTTCATTCAATACCTTCTATTTCCATTTGACGATTTGAGAATTTTGAAATGAAACGAGACTGTGCGAAGGTGTAGTGATGTTGACCTATTTCAGCGTGACGTGACAACGGTTTGACTCACTAAAAACAGGTTTTTTTCTCGTTTTCATGTATACATCACATGATTTCCAAATGGTAAACGATTTTAAAGTCAATTTGAGAAAGTTTCCTACAAGAATCTTCATTTGGAGAATATTTTGCAGTTGAATTCGCTTGTTGCCACGTGACAACACCTGTCTTTTTGCGGATTCCGACTTTTGAACATTAACGTTGTATTTTCAGTTCCGTTTCAATGCATACAAATAAACTTTGTTCTATGATTTGGCAATGAAAGATGAACGATGATTCATGTATACTCAGTTTTTCAAAAATCTCGCAAGAACATGCATTTTGTGACGTGACAACGCGCTCTGTGCGAATAAATAGTCTCCACGAAGCGTTGTCACGTCACACAATCAATAAGTTGTATTAAATAAGATTTTCACCGTATTGTAGCAAGCGATATACTATTTTTTTATGTTTTTTTTATTATTATGCCATTTTACGTTTTCATTCCTCCAAAGTCAGAGAAGAAATATATTCGACCTGTGTGAAAAATGAGTTCTATGTTCTTTTAGTTTGTGAAACATTGCGAAATAAGGCAATTTTAATTGTTTATGGTATGTTCATCAAAAAAAAGCTATATAATTTGAATCTACCTGTTACCTGTAATACACGGTATGTCTTTATTTGGGAAAAGTCGGGGTGGTCCAAAACCGACCTCCAGTTTTTATATCGTGATTGTTTAACACGTTCACTCTGGCGCTTGCCATTAATGGCTAGCACAATCTTGGTTCATCGAGTGGCGTTCACTACAGGGGGAACGCATTTGATTTTGCTATCAGAAACTGTTGATAAACTCACATACCTGTGCAAGAGCGTTTATGTTTACGTATTGAAGATGACGTTGACTTCGATCGTTGATCGTTAATCGTTGATGTTTGCGTGTACATTTGTATGTGCACTTTCTTTGTATAACTCTTCACACGTCGCTCTAAGGCTAGGTTCTTCCCACTCAAACATTATCTCCCTCTCACTTAAATCCTATCTCTCACTATCAAACATTATTCTTTTTTTATTCCTCTTCGTGCACCCATGGTTATATGCCAACATTACCATTCACGATCGTATTGTGGGATTTCATGCCATTCCCGGCCTTTTATATCGGATTTTAACGAACCGGAAGTCAACATCCTCGATTCTAAAATGGCATCGGAATACGACATTCGACTTCCGCTGGTAAGCCCATATCGTATGGGTTTTCCATATTTTGTTAGCATTCAATAATACCATCTGCAAACCGGAAGCTGAAATAAGATAATATTTTATATTATGGAATCTACGTTCATATATTGTTGATAAAACATAGGAGAAATATCATGTGTATGTTTTGAAACGAAACGGTAATTCATGAAATTAATCATTAATGTTCAACAGTCCGAAACAGCAAAAAGTATTGCCACGTCACAAAAGTATTTGACTGACAACAAGCCAACCAAACTATAAAATATTCTCCAACTGATGATTCTTGTTGGAAATTTTCTTAATTTTACTATAACATCGTTTAATTTTGTGTGCTTTATTCGTGAAAACGCAGAAAAAGTGTGTGTAGTGAGTCAAAATGTTGTTACATCATACTGGAATGGATCGAATACCATTCGTGACGTGACAACAACTTCTGGAGACAGTTGATACTTCTCTATTTGTGGACCGATCTCAACCAAGTTTTGTGGGTTGTTGACTTTCATTGTTTGCTCAGAGAAACCCAAGTATGAAAAAAGGTTTGAACCTATGTTCATTTGATAAACTAAAAAAATGCTCTATTTTTGTGACGTGACAACGCTTCAAAATACCTGTTTTTCAAACGCTTGTTTCTCATAAATTACAAAATGAAACGTAGGTCCACCCACGGCTCTTCAAACAAGCATTTAATCACATGGTATATAGACATTGAAATTTGATTAAGCATGTGCAGAGATATCTCAAGAAACATAAAAATAGTGAAAACCTAAAATATTTTAAAGATAATTAAGTAGTTTTTTAAACACGCCTCTCTCAAAGGTTGGTGCATAAAAATTAAATTTGTTGCAAAAAATGTATGATATAATTAGTGCTTATTCAAATAACGTTTTCAATTTTGTCCTAAAACTAGATTTGAAATTTTGTTTTCTAGTGCATAACCTCATGGAATGTGTCTATTCTCTTTATTGAACGTGAAGAGAGAGTAACACTTTTTTCAGACTGTATGAATTTACATGGGATGGAAAGGCGATAGGCTCATTATTGAGTGACAATGTATCAATTAAAGTAAAATTGTAAGGCGCTGTTCCGAATACACTCCTAGATCCTAGGATCTAACGATAGGATATTTGCTTCTCTTAGAAGAAATCGTGGAACATTTGTTTGGATTCAGCGGCATACGATTTATCACACAGCATATGCCAAATCTATGGAAAACTTAACAGAAAATAATGTTTAAATATGGTCTCAACCACACAACGTTATCCAAGAAAGCTTTCACATTACTTCTCATACAATACCAAAAGCCACTGCATTAAACATTTATCACCGAAACGGACAGATAAATGAACTCCCAACCATGAAAGTTATCGTCCCAGCATCCCTCTATTCTCCTCCCAAATTGATTAACCTGATTGCATTATCCCCGCTGCAAATCCGCCAAATTAAACTGCAACCCACCACCGGGCTAAGTCATTCACCTAATCCTCGTCCTCACCGAGTTCCCACATAACAACATAAAAGAAAAACAAGAACGCGCGAGCAAAGCGTGATTGTTGGTCTTCCCAATTTACTCTTTCCAAAATCTTTTCATCGTCCTCTCGTGCAATTCCTCTTCGCGTGGCCCACCTCGAGGACCATCCACTCCGAAACGGTTAGTTGTATTTCACCAATTTGACAACGGAAATACGACACGAATTGTACACGCGAAAAAAGAACTAGCTTTTGGAGAATCCTCCACCGCCGAACGACAGATCCTCTAACAATAGTTAATTTAATTTTCCAATTGCAGGTATCACCTGGTGTCCTGGTCCTGGAGTTCTGGAGTCCTGGAGTCGAGGAGCAGCACTTCTGCTGCCGGAGGCGCTTCCGATGATTGTGTCACGCTGCACAAGAGAACGTGAGAGAGAGTGCGAGTGCGAGTGAGTGGATGGAAGAGCGAAACGAGCACCAGCAGCGGCACCAAACTCCAGCCCGAGTGGGCCTTCGTGTTTTTAGTCTTCGCCGTGAATGCAATGCGAGCGGTCGGGTGCGAGTGTAGCAGGAGGGAAGTTTCTCGTCGAGCGTGTCGATCCATCCTTTCCTCCGTGTGTTCGGTCCGTCCGTCGATCGTCAGCGATAATAGCGACAGTGTGTAATATGTTGTTACGACGAGTTCGGGCATAGGGCAAGAAGAAGGATTGTGTGTGTGCAGTTTTTTTTTCCGCTTCCGATATTCCGAGTCCCGGGAACGACGTTGACTGCCCCACCACCGGAAGTGGCGCTTTGTGTCGGTGGAAAATTTATAAGAGTGCCGTTTCAATCTGTGAGCGAATGAGCCGAACGGGGATGTGAAGTGAAAATCCTCGTATTTTTGTCACGAGAGAAAAGTGTGACCCCATCCTCCGACGTCGAGTGGGTGGATGGTATTGTTGTGCCGGCCAAGCAGGAATAGTGTGCCAAGAATAAAGGAAGAAAAGTGGGCTCTTCTGTGTGGAGCCGGTCGGATGAATAGTTTGGTGTAGCTGGAGGATACCTCCCTAGGTCCCGCCCCATCCCTAGGTCCCGTCTCGTATAGTTTCAGAGGCCAATTTTCCGTGGCAACCGTTCAGAAAAGTCAGTGCAGTGTGGGAGGAATATTTCATCAATGGTTTTTAGCCGGTGGCGCACATCGACCCGGCGACAAGAAGCAAACGTGCAAGAGTTAGTGGCTTTCCAGCATACACGTGTGTAATATGTTGTTCCTGAGCCTGAAGGGTTGGAGCGAAGAAAACCGAGTGTAATTAAAAATTTATTGAAAAAATCTTAATTAGAAAAGAAAAAACCAGAAGCGGAAGTGTGCAAACGTGAACCGGTCGGTGAAATTATTTGCTCGAGCGGCTGTCGCTGTTGTGGACGGAGAAGAAAATACGAAAGGACGACAAAGTGATTCTTTTTTTTTTTCATTATTTTGTGTGGGATTTTTGTAAAGGACACACGTGGTGAGTTTCGCTACCGTATTGCTGGTTGGAAGCATAGCGCGAGGATTACCTTATTTGATTGTTGCACTGTGCTGAACGCCAGGAAATGAGCCGCTTCAGGGGTTGTTCATGGATTCCGACAGGATACGCATAAAATGGGTGAAGCAACACTATCTATATTCGAACACAGGAATGTCATCGCGGCATTGTATAGATATTATATTTCCTAGAAATCGGTCAACGGTGACAGTTTCGTATTTAAAATTCCTCGTGAGAGCTGCTGTCTCGTCTGCTTGTTATGATTTGTGTTTCATACTTCAGCAAACTCTCCCAGTGCTGCTGCTGCTGCTGCTGCTTGTGGCTTCAAGAAGTGTGCTGCTTTCCACGAATCCTATCCTGGTTCGCGCAGTGAACGATTTATGACTCCGCAGTAGTGACGGAGGTGGAGGCAAATATGCATTCGTGATGTGCATATCGGGGCTCGGAGAGCAGTTTATTCAGAAATAGATTGAATGATAAACAGAAGTAATAGAAACGACGACGTTATTAGCATCAACTAATCATGGTGATATTGCACCAGTGCGGCATAATCTCATGGTGTTGGAACGCGATTGGAAAATCAATTTCGTCGCACTAGAGCTGACATCGGGAGGATCCTACTAAAGGCGTGTATTATAATTGTGCATGCGAATGTGACACTTTACGTTGCGTGATCAATTATTGAATAATTTATAATTTGGGGAATCAAAAATCATTTGCGTAAGTCTGTTATCAGGCTAATGCGAACGCACAGAATGCGTTGTAATTCGTGATTGTTGGTTCTACCCTATCGAAAATCCTATTGCAGTATGTTTATTCATGTTCAAATTATGAAATGATACAATATTATATTTCTCTGTTTGGTTCGAAGCAACGAGCTTTTTCCCATGAAGGGAGCTCACAACATTGTGCACAGCTGAAATTGAATCAGCTTATTTCATATTTCTTTTACATTCCATTGAGTCGGTTACGTCGAGATCACTGATTGACGTTTGCTCAGAATTTTCGGATTATTCTGTGCATTTTTTCTGTGTTTTTTTAGAAAGAATATTGATCTGAACGTCATTCGTCCCAGTTGTATTGTTTCAGATCACGAAGTAATATTTTTTCGAATGATGGAGAGAGTTTTTACTTAAAAAAAGTCACAGGAGGGTAGTGTCCGAGACACGACCGCGTAGTTGACGTAGGATTCCGTTAGGCTATCTATTTGAAGAATTACATCGTTAAACTCGTTACATCGTTGAATAATGATTTGGTGGCCATGAGAAGGGCAATTTTGTTGGTAGTTGGGTATTGTATGTTCACTTCACCAGTGTTTACCGAGTGATGATGACAGAAGTATGGTAAACAGTCGTTGGGTGGTGCGTATCAGATAGAAGATGCCGAAGTGGAATGAGATATGATGAAAAGCGCCCTCTGTGACCGCAGACGAGATGCCTCCTATGTTATGTATGGATGAAATAAAGAAAAAAAGATTACCAATGCAATATAAAATAATTACCAATACATATTACTTTAATATAGAGAAAACATATTTGAAATGGAAGAGATAATTTTGTTTCATAATTTTTACTTTCTGAGTGTTTATTCAACCCAATGCGAATTTTAATTGGACTAACAACACCGAATACTATCTGTAGAGCATATGGGAAATCACTTTTTCGAATATTTCTTCACTTTTCCAATTTTTTCTCGTCGCATGAATTTCCTTGGGTGAAAATGAACACAACAAAACAGACAGCTTAAACCGAACGACCCGTTCTCGAGCGGGAACACACCTTGTTTTTTTATTTATGAAAATTGAAATAAATCGTTTCATATATAAGTCATTTTTAACACAACTGCTACCATACACAATTTTACAATTACACGTGTGCTAAATTTTTCACAATACACGATCGGTCATTGGCATGAAATTTCACGAACATTGAAGTTCCAAATTCAAATTTTATTTGCTAGAATTAAACGTATCACTCATCTAACTTGCAATATAAAAATTCCCCTGACTTGCATATATTTACAATGCCGATTTCCCTCGGGCACCTTGGTTCTGATATCTCTGTTAGGGAACACATTTCGGTAGGAACAAAAGCTTCCCCTGCTTTCATGTATTGGCAATGTCGATTTCTCCCAGGCAGCTTGGTTTTGATGTCTCTGTTAGGGAACCGCCGCATGTGTCATCAATTTCGATCAATTGAAAGTGGATATTTCCGTTAGAATAGGGGTTGAGATTTTTCAATTGTTCGATAGTTAGTTTCATGACATATATTATTCTATTCAATATAAAAAATCGTTATGGAGTGCCGAAATCGATTGACGCGATTGATGCGTGCACTAGCTCATCTTAAGAAATGGTGTCCAACTAGTCAAAACCGTTCGAATGACCTTAATTTCTGGTAAAGACGAATGCGTTTGGGAAAAATAGAAAGTCACAGACTGCCAAATCAAGTGATAACGTCGTATGATTTAGGACACAAACGCTCTCTAAAAACTCCGATATAACTGTTAGACCCGGTTCTTATAGATATTGGTATGGTATAGAAATCAAGAACTCCATTGAAACATTGTGTATGTCCGTCCAATGCGAAGGTGGGAGGAGATTCGATAACGATGGAATTTTCAGGTTAAAAAGTTTCCTAACATAAACGGTATGAGTCTCAACAAACTAGTGTCATGCCTTCTGTACCTCTCCGAATCTCAAGATACCCAAGGGTTGTTTGGTGGAAGCGGAACCGTCAGTGAAAACGTAATGCGAGTCTTTATACCTCTCGCTACATAGTATTTGAGAATGGTGTTGAATAATCTACTTTAACTTTATTTAGTAGGAAATGATCCGTTTTAGGGTAAGATTGGTTCCATGGTCTAGTATTGGCTCTGACCCAGTTTGATATGGAAGAAATGCTGAAGTAAATCAAGGAATGTAAAAGTAGATTTGTTCTCAGTTCCAGGGAGACACCTTTGCCTCTTTTAAGACTATGTCAATTGATAATTTGGTTGATTCAAAAGCGTTGGCGTAATACTGATATTATGGTATGCAGCCACTCCAGAACCGCTTTGGAACAGTGACAGCAGACCTGATTTATCTATGTGTCGAATAATTGAATTGCGAAAAATTGCGTTCGTACATAGCTCTTGCATGCTTGTTTTACTACCGAATTATGCATCATTTGCCGATTTGGATCTTAACGGGCACTGTAAGCCTTTTCTGGCAAAAATATTCCACTCGGTTTGGTAGTTCACGCTGTACCTTTTGACCATATCTTGGACGGATAAACTATGATTGGATTTAAGGGGAACCCCTGTCTGGATGGTCGAAAAATAATGAATTTTCATGATTTTCGTTCGGATGTTAGGAATAGAGTGAAGTGTTCAGGTATTTCGGTTATTGTTCAAGGTATATTTGAAGATGTATTTGCCATTTTTTGAGAGCACGAATATGGATTATTACGCTGTTGACAGCTGAATGCGTAGATGCTGTCTAAAAATCGGTACCTTGCTGGTGGTATCGTTTCTGGAGCAACGGGGTCTCGCAGAACGAATTCCAATGAGTATTTTGAAACCTTTGGACAATTCCTGAAACGTTACAAAGGGGTTTTTGAAAATTCGAAAAAATGCCAAAATGTCGGCCATTTTTGTTATAAATAAGTTATTTTTTATGAAAAATCGCTGCTCATGAAAAATCGAAAAAATGAGATATCAAAAAAAACGGTTATGTAACGCTTTAGATAGTTCATTTTTACATGCTGATAAAAAAATTCAGTCAAATCGGTCGAGTAGATTCTGAGATACCGATACCACCAGTTGAAAAAACTCGGTTTCGAGAAAAACGCGTTTAATAATTCGTACAGCAATACTATATCCCTTGAGGTGACTTCAAACTTTTGGCTGTAACTGTCCAACGAAACCAAATATCGAAAAATGTTTTAAGAACAAGGGCATAAGCTTCCAAAAAGGGAAAAAAAATCGATTTTTTCGATCTTCCAGACCGGGATCCTCCCTTGATGCACCTCAGCACATTCTTCCTCATCTCTCAGTCTCTGATTTCAGTTTTTGAAGACCATGGAATCCTTAGTATACACAGTTGATGGGAACTTGCACACTGTTAATTATTCCAATATCGAATACGAACACGCTGTTTTCATTAGCTGATGCCAGCAGTATTTTTTTGTCAGAAAAGTCGCATCAAAAACGTAACAATTTAAAGTTAGGTTTTTGTAAATAATAATCCGTCATTACTGCTGAGAGCTTTTATCGGTGTCAGCTGTATTTTGTGCGAGAATATGGAAATATTCGAGCCTATTATGAATAGCTGAAACCAGTTTTTTCTACTATTCATTATTGAGACCTTCAACTGAAACCAGGAGAAACCATTACCGGAGCCTACAAATAGAAGAAAAAATGGTCGCAATTTGCTGCACGACTACGCTCGGCAACATGTTGCTCAAGTTGTAAGAAAATATCTAGTAGAGTGTTTCTACACTCTGGTCAAATATTCCACAAAAAAACAAGACACCGACTGACAAGACACGACCGTTGGTGGGGGTAAGACGCAAGGATAATGTAATACGCGAAGCCTAGAAGTTTATAGCTCGCGAGAGAAATATTTTGATTTTCTCTCTCTCATTTTTTGTCCGTTCAGTATTTGAAATGTAGACAGAGAAAAAGGAAGAGAGCGCGAGTTGGATGTTCTTTCCATCACTAAGGGTGCTCGATGTTTGACATTGTCTGCCACTGTTGATAATTGAAGAGAGACAAACAAAATAGTGTTCAAACCAAACTTTATCTGTAAAAAAGTGTCAAGTATTTAACCTCGAGACAAACAGGGCACGGTCACCTTTTGCATTAAGCAAGTTTATTAAGGGGGTATTCTAGTGTAGAGACACGAATTTCGGACGTTTTTTCGTGCTCCGTAGAAATAAAACGAAGAATATTTTTACTATCCATTATATCATTTGTTCAAAATTTTTCATAACTTGAATAGTTAAGAGCTGATGAAGTGAGAAGGTTAAAAAAAGTTGTGCCATGACGTACACGATTCCATCCCTTCTGGTTATCTGAAACAAAAAATCGAACAGATTCTGAATCAGTAAAGATGCCGCTATCGCATGCACCTCGGACAAGCCGAAAACATCTTTTTTGACAAAATGGCGGCCGTTTGAAGAAGGTTCATGCGATAGAGCGATGCCTGCAGATTGTATCCATATAAATTCGACATAAATCGGTTCAGTAGAACTTGAGATATCGTGTACGCCAGTTTGAAAAAACTAGTTTCGAGAAAAATGCGTTTGAAGTTCATTGTTATCGCCGTACCAGGTTAGATACCGCATCACTAAAATGGCTCTAACTCGGTAAATAATAGGATTTTCGATAATTCCATTCTGAGGTATGTTCTTGAATGCCTTAACTACAGAAATATGAAGGAAAAAAAATTAGATTTTTTTCAAATTTCTAGACTAGAATACTCCCTTAAGAAGAGACGAAAATCTTATCCTAATTTCACCTACCTAAACTTAATCTTAGTCAAAGTCAGCAATACCGATTACCCGCGACAACTTGGTGTTAGTGACGAAATCAGTGAAACTTAATCAATATTTAAAAAAAACCTAACCGAACAGATGGTTCGAAACATCTCTGTACTTTGTGGACCTTAATTCACGATTTTGGACTTGATCCACGAAAAACAGTTAAGGCTGAAGTGAAAAAATGTGACATTTGGTGTTTCATCTGTTGTCACCATACGTGGTGTTTAATTCCGAATACTCATGGGACTCATGAACACCAAAAGAGTCCTCGTAGACTCGCTACAATCGAAGTGCTGCTATCTGGTGCTATGAAAAAATTTTAAAACATTGGTTCATAGTATGGTTAATCACGTCATGGTTCTCAAATAATCGACGAATCCAAAAACCCAACTCGGAAGCTTTATCAGTGAACGTTCAAACATAATGGCACACGCCGTATCCTTGCTTCGGGCTTCGAGAGAATCGTTGTCCATTTGAGCCTCAACCGAAGAAAAAACTATAAGGATCCATGTTTCTCTTAAAGAAATTGGAAAATAAAAAATCAACAATGTTACTTCATGTTCCAGCATTAATAAGCTTCAAGATACTATGATAACACAAAAAAATGAATCAGTAGAGCAGATTGGAAGAACAAATCTACTGAAATGATATTGACATAATAAAATATTCAAATATAATGAATTGCTGTCATTCTCAAATTTGTTAGAGACAATACGGGTTCTCATACAGTGTACTCGAACATAGTACCTAAAAAGCTGCAAATAAAAACCTCTATCAATAAAAGCCAATTGTGTCATCCAACAATGTGGTCTGTTGTCGTTCGCATCAATGCAAGCGGTTCCTTTTTGTTCCTTACATTGTGTGAATTGTCGTTGTACCTATTGTGTATTGTCGGTCATCACAGAAGACTTTGGACAGGCCACCCGACATCCGAACCCATGAAAAACAATTAAGTGAAATAAATGTTGGATAACAACCGCAGTGTACTTATCAGAGAGTTAGAAAATGACATTATTGAGGTACAGTGACTCAAATCCGTAATCGTACACCACCATGCAGATCTCTTTCCCCTTCTTTTGAAAGTCGAAAACAAGCATTCGGAACATTCTATTTAGATAAAATTATAGTGTCATATGAGAGTTAAAAGGTTTGCTATCTGTTTTCAGAATAATGGTTTTTATTTCTCTAAAAATGGCGAATGTATGTGCTAATGTATGAAAATTGACTCAAACTCATAATCGTACGCTGGTTGAAATCTCTACTCGATTTCGAAGACGTTGAGGAGTTGAGGATTCAAGTTTTGCCATGACAATGACCCGGAGCTCAAGACATATGAAGTTCGCACATGGTTACATTACAATTACTCAAAAGTTATTGATATTCCTCCACAATCTTCCGACATCAATTCCAGTAAAAACCTAAGGAAGTTGTCTGTGTAGGAAATTTAGAAACCATTAAATTTCTAAAAATAACGATTTTTAAAACCACCTTATGAACAAATTGATAAATATACCTTCCGAATACACAAAAAAAAACTCGTAGATAAGGCTAAAGACAGCTAAAGATAGTTGCAATGAACAACGAATACCATAATAATGTTGGAATTAGTAAATTGAGTCAATTTTCATACATTAGCACATACATTCGCCATTTTTAGAGAAATAAAAACCATTATTCTGAAAACAGATAGCAAACCTTTGAACTCTCTCTATGACACTTTAATTTTATCTAAATAGAATGTTCCGAAAGCTTGTTTTCGACTTTCAAAAGAAGGGAAAAGAGATCTGCATGGTGGAGTACGATTACGGATTTTAGTCACTGTATCTATTTAAGACATCAGAGTCAAGAAGTTTGGTGGCCGTTGTATTCCAGCAAACTGTTTAACGAAAGACCTTAGTTTCAAGCAAAAAAAGTTACCGAATTGAATTTACCAGATTTACCAGATATATATATATATATCTTATTTTCAAGGCTGATTAAACATTCACTGAACGCATCAGAGCGCGATCTTCAGTCGGAAGCGATTCCCAATGCTTAAATTAGAATTGAATAAATTCGAATTCATGGAATTGGGTAAATTACAACAGACTTCTGCAATGCGGATTTTTGTCAAAATACCAGACTGTCAACAAGTAGTTTTATTTCGCATGCAAAGATCAGATCCAAAAAGCTTTGATAATCCGCGAGTGGCACACGCTGAAAGTCAAGAAAACTCTCGAATGATTCTGTTGACTTTTTGGAAATATATGGGAAAAAAAAATAGCAATTCATTAAAGCGAAATTTTTAATTGATATTTCCGGAACTTTTCTGATAGAATGTAGCTATATATTTATCTTCGTTATATTGGGCCTCAAATATTCGGAAAATCGAAATGGTACATTTGAAGCATGTGCCGTTGGTCAGGTTAGGTGAGGTTTTATCAACCACGCTTTGGACGTAAGATTACGTCTTTCTGGAACATATTAGGAGTACAAATAAGAAAATGAAAATCGATCGCATCGTGAAAATTTCCAATTTCAAACGCTTATTGCTCAGTTATTTCATGATAGATTGATGAGTTTTTTTGCGTCAAGCGATTTTTCACGCAAATTTTTTTAATTGAATAAAATAATATATGTCTTAAAACTAACTATCGATCAATTAAAAAATCATAACCGTTATCCAAACGGAATTACCTCGTTCTGAATGATCGAAATTGAAGATACAAGCTTCCCTTTTGTACTCACAATTATTGCTCAGTCATTTTCTGATAGGTTTACGATAGTTTTTCATCAATCATTTTGGGCACCTCATAACAATTAATTACAGTTAAAATGAATAAAATTATGTATTTTATGAAATTATAGACTTCAAAACCAAGGTGCCTGGAGTAATCGGCATTGCAAATACATGAAAGTAGGGGGAGCTTCTGTTTCCACCGAAATGTGTTCCCTAACACAGATTTCAAAACCAATGAGCCTGGAGAAATCGGCATTGCAAACATATGCAAGTCAGGGGGTTTTTATACTGCAAATAAAATGAGTGATACGATTAATTCTAGCAATCAAATTCAAATTTGGAACTTCAATGTTGGTTGCTTCATGAAATTTCATATCAATGATCAATCATGCATTGTGAAACATTTAGCACAACTGTAAGTGTAAAATTGCATATGGTAGAGGTTGTATTGAAATATGTTATGATTTATTTAAATTTTTATAAATAAAAAATTGTGTTCATTTTCACCCAATAAGAGTTCATGTGTCGAGAGAAATTGTAAAAGTGAAGGAATATTCGAAATAGTGATTTCCCATATGCTCTACATATCGTATTAGGTGCTGTTGGTCCAATTGAAATTCACATTGAGGCATCTAGCATTGTGTTCCGTTGGGTTCGAAGGGAAAATGGAAACACAAAGGGCGATTTCCATCATATCTCATTCCAATTCGGCTTCTTCTATCTTGCTATGCACCATCCAACTACCAATCACCATCCTTCTGTCATCATCACTCGGTTGTAAACACTGGTAAAGTAAGCAAACAATAGCCAACAACCAAACAAAAAGGGCACCCAATCATTATGAAAGAGTAACGATGTAATTCTTCAAATATTGGGTTGGGGAAAAAGAAATGTCGTATATTGTTAATATATGGCAACACTTAAACATATCTTGTGTTGTACTTATCGCAACGGGTCATACTATACGGCTATACGACAACCTAAAGCGAAAAAAGTCGTAGTCGAAGCGCGGTGAGCCGGCCAAAATCATCGCCAAGCCCGGATTGACGGCCAGGAAGGTTCTGCTGTGTGTTTGGTGGGATTGGAAGGGAATCATCCACTATGAGCTGCTCAACTATGGCCAGACACTCAACTCGGTTCTCTACTTTGAGCAGCTTGACCGTTTGAAGCAGGCGATTGACCAGAAGCGGCCACAAATGATCAATAGGAATGGTGTTGTTTTCCTCTAGGACAACGCTCGGCCTCACACATCTTTGATGACCCGCCAGAAGCTACGGGAGGATGTCCTATTGCACCCACCGTATAGTCCGGACCTGGCTCCAAGTGATTATCATCTCTCCCGGTCCATGCAAAACGCTCTTGGTGATACTAAGTTGGTCTCAAAGGAGGCTTGCGAAAACTGGCTGTCTGAGTTTTTTGCAAATATTGAGTGGGGGAAGGGGGGGGGCATTGTTGCTTATTTTTGCACAAGAGACACAAGCAAAACATCCTGATTTTCTTTACAGTAAGATACAGGAGACAAAAAATAATCGGCCTGTGAAATATGTTACAAAAGTATCTCATTTCAATTTGCGAGATTTTTAGTGTAGTTCAATGGATCATTTAATCATTCCATTTATCTAGTGTAGATTCGTTCACGGTGTTTTCGTATTGACGAGAGGATGTATAGAGTATTTTTATTCACTCCGATCAAATTGTAGAAAAATGCCGTAACAGATTGTGTCCGTGTTTTTTAAAAAAGCCGTACGGTATGCTCAAACGTATAGAAAATTAGAAGCTTGCATTGCAACGCTACACTAACGAAATAGCTATTGGAAAAATATGACATTTTGTATTGCGATGGAATGTCAGCGAGTGTTAAAATCGTTTCGTACAAAAACCATCAAGAAATGACAATAAGCGATCAAAATTCGATAATTTTTCGAGATGCGACAGCTTTGTGGTTTTTCAATTTGTTCAATTCTTTGAACGAATGTGTAAAGTAGGAAGCGATAAATTCAGCATACGTTAGTTTTCAGTTGTGAGTAGACATGAGAGAGACATGTGCCAAACATGATTTTTTTTTCTACAAAAAGTATATGATTTGCATCTAATTAATAGGCCGTATGAATAAAAACAAAATTCACCTTTACTTTACTTCATTCGAGCAGTCGAGCAGTGAGATTAAGTTTTTACTACGTTTGGTATGAATAAAAGAAACAACAAAGTATTTACTTTTCGAAAATGGATGTTTAGCTGATTTCGTATGAATAAAACAGCATCCATCAAGTATTTACTTCGTTATTATCAAGTATGCTCATGAGCATACTTTGGATCTGAAAACACTATCATTCGTTTTGATGTCATATCCGATTTATGTTTAATGCTGCTATCTTGCGCTTGAAGTTAAACAAGTTAACGATCCGCATTGATGGCATTGAGCTTCGTTTACTAGTTCAGGGGAGCGTAAAAAAATTGATTGGTTTTCAGGCGGAATGAACATGTTTTTAAAATTTAAATTAAGAATGAAAAATAACCTTTCCGTACCAATTTGGCATTCTGTTTAAATGAAAAACACTTTTGTTTGCGGGTGGTGAAAAAATCTTGTACGATATTGTTTTTGAAGACAACTTTATATTATAATGAAAAGTTTCAGTAATGATGTTGGAAATGTATAGACAAAGGGTTAAATAAAAGTCGGAAAAAAGTGTTTTAAGTGTTTAAATAACATGATGTGAACATTTTCATTCAAATTTTAACATTTGAAAACTGGCTTCGTGTCTTCTAATATGATAGGTATTACACTAACGAGATAGGGACCCAAACTATGGTCCCTAATTGAAATTCGCCACCAGACGTCGACACTATTCCTTTTTCATCGCGAATTCACGCTTTGTCCAAAAAAAAAAACGTTTTGAAACAAAACCTAAACAATCAGTTGATAGATGTTTGACAAAGTAAAAACTATGTTCGAATTCGAAAATCAAATTAGTAAAGTAAACTTTTATTCATAGGGATTCAAGTAAATACTTGGAAAGTTTACTTTACTTGGAAACGGGCAGAATAAGTAAATACTTTGTTTTATTCATACGACCTAATGTGGCAGTTGAGGAGTCTTACATTGGGCTCCTTGCTATAACAGTAAATATATAATGATCCACCATTAGTGCCGAATTTTAAAAATTCCAAAACTTTAAAGCAATAAAGATTTACACATTTCCGAGGGCTGAAGACGCACCATCCAAGAACAACCCCTGAACGCACGAAAGTCAACAACTCAAATGTCCAATCCACATTGCTCCATTCACACACAACCACACCCACCCACACACATGCCAACTGATTCGATACCCATTATTCTATTATTCCCAGATTGTATCGGCGACAGCGTCAGGAGCAGCAGCAGCACTAGGAAGGAAGACAGCAACGGTTACTTCATTGCTGCCAGCGGAGCAACGCTTTCGTCATTGAATCCGTTTTTGCTGCCGTCAAAATCTTCCATTGACGTTCGAGGGCCTCTGTACAGGACCAACAACGCGCGACGGTTCACCTATCCGTTCTTATCGTTGCGGCCGTTCCATCATCTTGCGGTGTGAGCCGTGGCGGTGATGTATTGTTACACGCCAGGACGCCAGTAACTCTTTCTCCGCCGCACGGGGGGCACATCCTGTGAATGGTTTTGTTCTCATCCACTGGTCCGCCCGTGTTTAGAGTGTGCACACAAACGAGAGGAGGCCCCCGATGAGTGAATGAAGTCGCCTGATCCGCCAACGAGCGACAGACAGCAGCAGACCTTACCTTTTTTTATTCGAAACCAGAAGCGTGGAAGCAAAGGGAGATAACATGAGCATAAATAAAGTTACACTGTTTCAATTATTTATTATCGTACTCTCGGTCGGAGTGGTAATTGGCTCCAAAGTGAATAAAGAGCGCCAGCTAAGGCAGCAGCAAAAGCTGCTGGGTGGCGAGGACAAAGGTCACCGCTCCGGTTTCGGTGAGGATGCGATGGATTTCGGATACATCTCGGATTCGCAGGGACTCCCGACCCGGTTTGGTGACGAAGATGACGTCTTGTACGCGAAGAAGCAAAACGAGAGTGGAGCTCAGCCGCTTTTACCTGGTGGCGTTGTGGGCGGCACCAATGGGCAACAAAGTCCATCGGTAGCCAATGTTAAGCCCCTGCTGGGGCATGATAATGATTACGATTATGATTACGAGGAAGAGCTGGAGCATCCGGACGAGAACGATAGCCACGATAAGGATATCGGTAGCAGCAATCACAACCATGACATAGGAGATTATACCGATAGTTTCGATGGGGTTGATCAGATCGAAAGTTTCGGCGAGGGAAGCGATACCACCAGTTCGCTTCCGGTTTTCCTCGTCGAGCCGCAAAACACATATGTAATCAAGAATCGTCCAGCGGTGCTTCAGTGCAAAGCGTCCCATGCTTTCCAGGTAAGCTCCGTCTGGCCACTCCCAAGATTAACCAAACACGTCTGCGAGGCGGCAAGAGCTAATATTTGAATCTCATTAGTTCCACAGCTAATTTCTAATTACATCGTCTTTCTGTGTTTCCCCGCACTTTCTTTCGCTCTCTCTCTCCGCAGATCTCGTTCAAATGCAGCGGTGGCAACAAGCCCCCACTGACGACCCAGGAGACCCACGTGGATCCCCACACCGGTGTCCAGCTGCAGGAAGCCTCGACCACGATAACCCGCGAACAGGTCGATGAGTTTTTCGGCCGTGGTCCATTCAAGTGCGACTGCCAAGCCAGATCCTCGCGGGGTGTCGTCCGGACGCAGCCAGCCACCATCCAGGTCGCATGTAAGTGTTAATTACCCGTAGTAGTTTGTAGTTTGTTAGCCTCCGTGTTGCCCTGCGCGCGAGAACGGGTTTCTTCTACTTCTCCTTCTTCGCTACGGTGCCCTCGTGGAGCTCGCATAATAGTTGGTTTGTGGACCGGAGTGCCGGGAAGTTAATTTGCCCGGCTGCTGCTGTTGCGCTGGTTGTCCCGGTGGATGCTTATTACGTGACGGGATGGAAATTGGTGGAATTAGTGGAAAAATGATGCTTGTTCTTATGAAAATATATTGAATTGTTTTTTTTTCTGGCAAAGTTCAAGTGAAATCCACATAAATGCGTGATTAATTTTCTTATAACCGATATGTTGGGACTACAATTTGAAATCACGGGTTTATGTTTTTTAATATGATTGTGACCAAGGATGGTTCCAATCGTATCAACGAGCACTCGTTGCATTCTCTTATTTGATTCATTCAACGCACACAATCATATGTTTTGAATCACTCATGAAACAGGAAACTGACGTGCAAACGAAAGCACTGAATGAACACAGCGTGAGAGTCATCGTTTGGTAACTGTGCGCGGGTTCATCGATGCTCGCTTGTATCATTTGATGATTCGTTCGTTAGTTTCTGCCGTCGCTTTACTTTCGTTTCCTGATCCGACTGGGTGCTAAGCCTCGAAGCTTCGGATCGAATCGCTTTGCGATAGATTTGTGTCGCTCTCAAAAATGAAATGAATCGTAAAGCAACAAAAAATCTACAAGTAGTAGAACAAGTAAAGTGTGATGAAAATGTAACTTTTCGATGCGCAGTGGGCATTGATAATACTTGCAGGTTGCACACCAAACAGTTGTCGTGCAATAACTTTTAAATGAAAAGCCAATAGGGTTCAGTTTGCTTACCAAAAAGTAACTATATATAACCTTCGAAACGCAACCTATAAATACTTCGAGTTTTGCTCGTCTCAAGGGCGAATACGAAATTATTGCGACACATTTAACAGCATAATTTTTTTACCATTGGGTAAAAATCAACCAAATTTTGCACACTTTCTCATTGATGTGTATTGTCTACATGCTGTCAAACTCGAAGTCGTGTTTTTCGATTCAACGAAAATGGAGGTGAACCAACGCGAGTCGAGAGAACAAATTCTTTTCAAACACCTGGAATTTCCTGACCTGTCGCACCGGCAGTTGGGAAAAATGTTGAACATTCACCATTCAACCGAGTATTGAAGCGGTTCCAGGAGCGGTTGACGTTGGACCACGGCAAAGAAGCTGGAAGAGAACCGGGACCGGAGAACAAAAAGACGGAGGTAAAGGTGAAGCGGATAATTAAAGCAAATCCCAACGTCTCAAGCCGTGATTTGGCTAAAAAGATCGGCATGTCGCAGAGCTACGTCCAGAATGCAAAGAAGAGAGCTGGACTACATACATACAAGGTAAAAAACTTCCCAAACCGCGATGAGCGGCAACAATCGACGGCTAAAACTCGGGCACGGAAGCTCTACGAGAAGATGCTGACAAAATATGGCAGCTGTGTGATGGACGACGAAACGTATATAAAAGCCGATTTTAAGCAAATTCCGGGGTTGGAGTTTTTCACCGGCAAGAGCAAGTTCGATGTGGACGACAAATTTAAGAAGAAGAAATTGTCGAAGTTCGCCTCCAAATACCTCGTTTGGCAGGCCATCTGCTCTTGCGGACTGAGTGAGCCTTTCGTGACAAAGGGCACAGTAAATGGCGAGATCTACAAAGCTGAGTGCCTCGAGAAGCGCCTTTTGCCGTTCTTGCAGCAGCACGACGAAGTTCCGCTATTTTGGCCCGATTTGGCATCATGCCACTATTTTAAAAGTGTCCTGGAGTGGTATGAGGCCAATTCTGTCCAATTTGTTCCAAAGGACATGAACCCGCCAAACTGTCCGGAGCTGCGCCCGGTGGAGCAGTACTGGGCAATAATGAAGCGGGAACTTCGGAAGAGCAAGCAAACAGTCAAAGACGAGAAGGACATGTTAAGAAAATGGAAAAAAAAACTGAGAAACTGGTTCCGGATGACACTGTAAAGACTTTGATGGAGGGCATCAAGCGAAAATGCGTTCAATGTTACACTCAAGGCTCCATCGATTAACTTTTCTTTTGATTTTTGAAGTAAATATATGTATAAAACTACCCTAAAATTTTGGTTTGATTCTAAACATTATAAGAAAATTGGCATGACATTTTCGGTGTCGCAATAATTTCGTGTTCGCCCTTTAAAATTTATTATAATACAAATTGTCAAATGCGAACTTTTTTCCAATAGTGGGGGCACAAGTTCGCAGCCTATTGGGCAAAAGATCACACTTATTGAAATAAACTTTTGAGATAACTTGTAAAAAAAATCAATGATTTATCATTAGAAGCTTGTGTAGGCATCATCTAAGAGGGGATGGGTTGTTGATTACTTGCTCGTTAGGCTGATTTGTTGTAAATTTCGAAAAGGCATACGATGCATCCTCATGAAGCTAGATCTCGTCCCTCTAGTTTTGTAACCTGGTTGGATCCATGCTGGACTTTGATGGCTTTCGCAAAAAACACCAAATCTTTGAAGAAATCGTTTTGTCCAATGGTCTGCAATGGAGGATCAGTTCCTCAGACTGCTCATTCTCGACTAGAGATGAAACGGATATCCGGTATCCGGCGTATCCAGCCAATATTTGCTATCCGGCCGTATACCAGATATTACAAAAAAAAAAAAAGAATAATTTCTCATTAACACAAAATAAATCTTTTTTTTATTTTAATTGAACGTTTTGTTTATTGGTTTTATATTTGAAATACAGTTTGTATGTTCGAAACATTCCCAAAAGTTATCGCTAGCCTCGCTAGGTTAAATTCAGTTTCGTCTTTTTTGTTTCGTTTAATTTGATTTGTGGCGAAGTAAGTGTATCCTCTCTCTGATTATCATCCCTAAGGACAGTTCCAAGTTTTGTAATCTTGAATAAAAATTATTTTTCGATGGTCTTTGCCCATTTGAAATTGTAGTACAGGTCGGAATCGATTATCCAGAATGTTGATATTATTTTTACTTCGGATGATCGAATTTTCAGGATAATCGAATTAGAAAAAAAATTGAAAGAAAATCTCTCGTTAAACGTAAAACAACTATGATTTGCACTGACTGATTTGTATATTGCATTATCTTAGCCAGAAATTGACCAGCGCCCCCTGGGGGGAGGAGTAATGTTTTGAAAAAATAAAAGATCATCGCCTTGTTGCATCTCGTGGACCAAAATATTATCCAATTGATCAAGCCCAACTACAAGCAAAAGCTTGGCATCCAGGAGCCAAGAAGAGTTCGATGACATGGTTAAGCGAGTCAACATTAGGGATGCTATGTTTTGTGTAACCGAGGCTTGCGACGAGGTACCGGTTGATTCTGGGATGTCTACTTAATCGAGTTTTTGTCCCAGGTGGCCGATGGTTCGTTCCAAATCATGGATGAAAAAAAAATCATGGTTGAAATCGGTCCACTAGAAAAACTTGTAAAACTCCCACCAGTTTACAAGGTTTTGGCTGCAAGGGTTCAACAAACCGGTTGCGGCTATTCAGAAGACAGTCCAATTGACACCATTTTTTTTTGTTTGTTGTGTAATATGTACCTAATAAAACTGTGATATCAGATTAATCATAGTAATTTATTTTCTCGTTGAAAAAAATCGCCAAAATCACATACTCACATACATACCCCCTTAAATTTGGAAATTCCAACGTATATAAATCTACTGCGGATAATCGAAACTAGTTGTATGGAACAACCCCTTTTCCAGCCCTCTCCTTTACCTAACTATATTCAATTTAGTTCAAATAGTCATATTTATAAAGCATATTAACAAATTAACAAAATTTTTGATAAAAAAAAAATCAAAACCAAAATGCTCCGGATAATCGAGTTTCCGGATAATTCCGACCAAATATTAAACATCTGGATAACAGAAAAATTCTCGCTATCAATTTCATATCACATCTGTGTGCATATTCGCATGCAGCAGACTTTTTTATTCGATGTTTTCTTCTTTACGTTAGCCGTGTGGTCCAGATTTTTTTTTATCGTTAATAGTCGTTAATGTTGCTGTTCTTCGAAAACAGACTACTGTGCCACAAGCAAAACTTGACATCTTTTATCGCATATACAATTAACCATATTACAAATCCCTGCTTATTAAAAAATGTTTGTACGATATGCACAATATACAGACATTAGCTGCATTTGCCCCTAAAACGCTTGCTGTCGGTATGATAATTGTTCAAATGAGTGCAATCATGGAAAAATTATCGCTTGGCGATCCTTCTCTATTTCATCCGCACACAAATCCGATCGATTAAGAGTGAATCATTGGCCGACAGAGCTGCTGTTCGTTCAACTCACGAGACAGAATGAAATTGTCTACCACATGTTCGGATTCGTTCACTCACTGAGTGGTATCGTATGATGCGAGACCAACACATTGATTGAAGAAGCTGTTTTCACATACTGAAAAAAGTTGGATGCTTTCGTCGATTCTCTCGTCAATCACCAACACTAATTGTGACAAGTGAAAAATAAAACTGTTTCACCAACCATCTCAACTTTGAACGATAACATATGTAGTTTAAATGCTACACTTTTTTTAAGTTTACTATGTTTGAAGAGGCAAGTTTGTTTTAACATGTTTACGTTTTTGCTAAAACTTTATGATATATAGGAACCGATTACTCGCGGCTACATATTCGTTTAAGAAATTTAAGGGCAGGAAAGGAGATTCAGCCAATTAAAAACGAAGATCAATATCTTCCAGGAAGACACTATTAGGCCTGCGCGTATTGAACTGACTCGTTGGACTGTTTCCTTCGGACCCAATGGGAGTTTTCTAAATTTGATATAGATATATCTCGCATTATCAAAGTGCTACACAAAATATGATTAATTGTGCTAAAAACATAAGGCCTAGTAAAGGAAAGCCAAAAAACAGTTAAAATAGCTATGTTAGGTTATAGTTAGAGATGGGACGGATATCCAAAAATTATCAGTTTTCCGGCTTATTCGGCCTAAGTTGATAGAAAATCGGCTACTAGCTCTTAACTCTATATGATTCATCCCACAATAGCTTACAAACATTGTTTATTTATAGGGCAACTAGCTGACCCGGCAAACTTCGTCCCGCCCAAAATTTGTTTTTTTGTTACCAATACCTTCAAACATTAACGTTTTCTTACTATGAGCAAGTTCATGGGTCCAATCGCAGAGCTGTTTATTGATGGATCTTCTAATCGACCCCATTGAATTTACCTTTTACTATAAAATTCCTAGTATTTCTAACAAAACTTATCATTATAATATCAGATTATTTTCAGACACAATTCTCGTTCAAGATTTTCCGTAACATGGAATAAATGTTTTATACAGAAAATGTGATACAATAAAGACAGTCCCTTAATCGGACAATTCCTTCCTCGAGTTCTGCTCTTATCAACACATTTAGCAATAATTTTGTATTGGTATAGATAGAAGAAGATATAGGAGTGCGTTTCATCGTGCATAGAACATATTTTCCGAATTTTCTCTTTTTCCTTCAGAATTTTCCGAAAATTTTCAATTGTCATGTTTGGTTGGAATATTTTTGTTTGAAATATGTGTAATATTTGTATGGGACCCCCTCTCCATTCCAGAGGAGGGAGGGGTGTCATACTATCATAGAAACTTTTCTCATACCCAAAAACCCTCACATTCTAAATTGCGTAGACCCCCAGAGAGAGGGGAGGAGTGTCTATTCACCATGGAAACGTTTCGTGTCCCCTAATGCATTCGGATGACAAATTTTGCTCCATTTGTTTGATTAGTTTTCGAATTATGCAGAAATTTGTATTTCATTTGTATGGCAGCTCTCCCTCAGAGAGGTGGGTGGAGTGTCTAACCACCATAAAACATTTATTGCACCCTAAAACCTCCACATGCCAAATTTGGTTCCATTTGCTTGATTAATTCTCGAGTAATGCAGAAATTTGAGTTTGAGAAATTTGAGATTTGTATGGCAGCCCCCCCTTAGAGAGGCGGGTGGATAGTCTAAACACCGTAAAAACATTTATTGCACCCTAAAACCTTCACATGCCAAATTTGGTTTCATTTGCTTGATTAATTCCCGAGTAATGCAGAAATTTGTGTTTCATTTGTATGGCAGGCCCCCCTTAGAGAGGGGGGTGGAGAGTCTAACCACCGTAAAAACAAGTATTGCACCCTAAAACCTCCACTCCACGGTTTACTTAAAACTTCAAATTTATTTATTTATTTGATTTTTATTCATGTAACTTAAGGAAAAAATCCTTTTCAACTACGTTACACTGTGGTGGGAAATACTGATAAAAAAAACATATCATTTATTTGCAACTGATTTGTTATAAGGGCGTTTTAAAAATAATTGACTTTTTTTTTCAAAAAATCGTAATTCGAAATCCAAATGTTTAGTCAAAATATGGTGTAAGATAAAGTTGTTGGAAAATCAATGAATTATTTAGGAAAAATAATATTTTCAATACACCATTAATAAATCGCCCTTCAATGGAATTTAATAACGAAAACCTTCATATTTCGAAACAAACCCCTCCCCAACTTCGATATTTTTGAAATATATTTTTATTAGAAATTTTTTTCAATTCAACAAAGTTTTTTTTTTGTTGATCCTTCTTCGTATATTCCCAACCGTGTTTGTTTCCCTGACTACATCAATTCCTCTGTGCATTTTTTTCTGTCCATGAAGCAAGATATCCATGGATATTCAGATTACCAACGATCGAGGATCGCTCCAACGATCTTCGATGAAAAATATGGGGGTATCAATTGTGATAATATGTACTTTACTGATGGGTCCACTATAAATGAGTCCACAGGATTTGGAGCGTTCAACGAATTTTTTAGCACCTCATACAGTCTTCAGAATCCTTGCTCAGTGTATATTGCTGAATTGGCAGCAATTCATTGGGCGCTGGACAGCGTCGCCTCACGACCTGTTGAACACTATTAAATTGTAACGGATAGTCTTAGCTCTGTCGAAGCTATCCGTTCAGTGAGGCCGGAAAAGCACTCGCCGTGCTTCTTTGAGAGAATACGAAAAATTTGGAGTGCTTCATCCAGACGTTGTTATGTCATTACCTTTGTCTGGGTCCCTTCACATTGCTCAATTCCGTGTAATGAGAGGCCTGACTCATTGGCAAAGGTAGGTGCAATTGAAGGCGATATATATCAGCGTCAAATCGCCTTCAATGAATTTTATTCTTTAGTTCGCAAAAATACCATCGCTAACTGGCAACGCAAGTGGAATGAAGATGAATTGGGCCGGGGTTTCACTCGATTATCCCTAAGGTTAGCCTCAAACCGTGGTTCAAAAGTCTGGACTTAAGTCGGGACTTTATTCGCACCTTCTCCCGACTCATGTCCAATCACTGTTCGTTAGATGCACTACTCTTCCGTTTCAATCTTGCCAGCAGCAATCTCTGCGTTTGTGGCCAAGGTTATCACGACATCGTGCACGTTGTTTGGTCGTGCGAGGTGTATCTGGTCGCCAGATCGAATTTAGAAAACTCCCTTCGGGCCCGAGGAAGACAGCCCAATGTACCGGTGAGAGATGTGTTGGCTCGGTTAGACCTTGATTACATGTCCCATATATATGTTTTCCTTAAAGCTATCGATCTTCGTGTGTGATTGTCCCTATGTCCTTATACCCTCCTTTCCTTCCTTTGCGGGTAATTCGTGCCCTTGCTATAAATAGTAGAATAAGTTGAAATGTAAAAACACTATAGATATACGAACAGATTTAAGAATTGAGTGTTCATCAACATTGTTACAGTTTCCTTATACCCCATCCTTCTCCTAAACATATGTCACCCTTCTAAACTCGAGTACACCGCGAGTAATCGGTTTTCCACCTTACTAACCATAGATGTAAGAAAATTGTTTATATATATAGTTTTAAAATTATATCTAAGAATTCGGCTCCTTTAAACTTAAGTTACTGAGCCTGCAAAAATAAACGAATTAATAAAAAAAAAAATAACAAAGTTTTGCCTATAGTGATGCAGAATGTGATTTTGTGTAACTTCTATTATATACACAAAGTTAAAAAAAATGGCTGGAATTGCTCTATAGTTGAAGAAACATCGTTTTACTACTGATATTAAACACAAATATTTTGTTATTGTAATTAATGCGTTTTCGAAATTTATATGTTGAGGTTGATATTAATCGCCATAACATTCAATTTTCTGCATGTAATTCAACAATTCCATTTAAAAGAACAGAACGAAAAAATTGTAAGGGGTTGTATCTAGGAAAAGACCGCATATTTTTAACGTAGAACTGCGCAATTATATTATGCAATCCACTTGTTTACCACTTCGAATATTATTTTAGAATGCATCGAAATTTTTGTAATAGATTATGTTCTTCGTTACAAATAAATTTGATGAACGTCCTTTTACGTTTGATATGATGCCTAGGACTACCAAAATATTTGAACGGAAAAATTGTCAAACGAGCATTGTATTGTACATTTCCCTCTGAAATTATTGCACATCTCATGTTTTCGAAGTTCTCGAATCGCGAAAGTTTATTCACCTCTAGTATCTGAAATGACGATTTTCCCAGGCTTCTCAGTTTAAAAGTACGTTTTAGGGAAACATATTCCGGCCTACACAACGACAAGCGAGTACAAAAGTACTCAACACCAAAAAAAATATACAAAAACAAAACAAAAACAAAACAAAAACAAAAATACCCCCGACATGCATGTATATTTGCAAAGCGGATGTCCACAGGTACATCGATTTTGAAGTCTGTGTTGGGGAAATCGTAAATCGGCCAATCAAAACTTGGCAGTTAGGCCGTTTAGATAACGCTTGACATTTTACAGTTATTCAATTGTTCATCTCATGAAAAATAACATTTTATTATTTGTTATAGACGCGTACAAATATTTCCTGTCAATTGATGCAAACATCTTTCCGATCTGTTAAGAAATGTTCTTGTTATAAGTATTCGAAATACGGGTCAATCGGCAGAACAAATGTATGGTAAAAAAGGAAGTTCTTCCAGTTTTCATGAATTTAAACTGAGATTAGCGAATTGTAATAGCATATCAAACAAATCTTAGAGAATTTCCGATTCGATTGATATGTAAAACATGAGAATTAGTTCACAGTGAAAATAGTTATTATCGTTAACTTTATTTCATAAAAACGTGACCTATTTCTGATTTTGCACCCTTCCTGAAAGACGTAGTTCTACGTCAAAATACCAAACCGTTGTGCAATACTCATAGGAGGAAAACATTATTCGTCTTCCGAGAAAGCAAGTTAAACTTTGCTATAGGGTATTTTGGGACACTGTACGCACTAGTGAAGTTTCATCAGAAGTTGTTCATTTTCTCAATAGTTGACAATATTTGTTTGCGCATTTTCGTTAACATCGAAAACCGGTCGCTCGAAATGGAAATGCACCGAACAAACACTGCAACATGTGAACCGACACCGTGGAGTGAGGAAACGTTGCATTTGAAGCCCTGCCCGGTGGCAACTCATTGAGATGGTCAGAGCGTAAACACACAGAGCATTTGCAATTTCTACTCTTGCTCCTGCTCAAATCGTGTAACTCGAGTAAACGATACAGAGCGTCGGTTTTCATGCCGCTTGGTGGAGAGCGCTTGTGTATGTTTGCATCACGCTTGTGTGAATTTGGAACTTATTGGTGACTTTTTGGATCAACCATTCAATTTTCATGAATTCTAGTATTGTTTCCGGGTTAAAAGTGGCATCAAAGAGCAGCACATTTCAAGCCGGATGTGCGAAAAGTATTTTCGAGCGGTGAGATCTGTTTTCTTTGGTATAAAACATTAAATGAGAATTTGTTGTACTGCAGAGTTAATTCCCTTGGACATCATCCTTCTTTTCTTTTTTATGTAATGAACAATCGAAATGAGAAATTTGAGAATTAATAATATAATAACTACAAAGTTTCACGTTGACATTTGTATTGTATTTCGAACATCGTATCGATAGAAATGTTCTACCTTAGTTTAAAATGGTTTCTTCCGATCCATAAATGTTCTGCCTATCAAAAATTTACGTCTCAAGTTCCACATCCAATGCACCGCACCATTCTCTGCGACTGAGACAAGCTGGGAAAATATTTACTCCGTCGGATTGACCGCACACATTTCCACGACAGCGGCGCGGTGGCCCTCCGATATCCGCGACCGCAAGCAGCGGCGATCTCTGGTGCGGTTTATTTATGTTGTTGCAGTTATTTACACATTCTTACGAGATGCTGTAAAAAACGAGAGGCCTGTAAGATTTGCTCCGAACCGCAGTTGTTAGACGCAGTTAGTCCCCAGCTTGTCGATGCGATGTTGTGCCGTTTTATTGCACGCGCGCGCCCTCTTTTGCCTGAACATATTAATAAAATTCAATAGCACCGTAAATATCTCGATACTTGCGAACGTGGAGTACACATACGTCTATTTATCGGTGTGTGTTTTTTTTTTGGATCAATGCATTCAGATGCTGCTGTCGTTAGCACGGAGGGCAATTTGATTTCGCACACCGTTTTTCCGCCTAGGATCAACCAACGATGCTAGAGCTGGCGGTCTCTTTATCTGTTTGCGGGAATCACTTTCAAAAGGTTCGCCCGGAATGCATTAAAATTTTTCCCTAGCCTTCTCTACTGTGCCACACTATTTATCGACCGGAGAGTAGGAGAGACATCGCGTTGTTGTGCTGCTTTTGCAACATCCGGACCTCTCTAGCCTAATGTATGTCTCTATTGATGCAAAACAGGGGGTTTCTGAGCTCAGCGTCCTTTGGCGATTCACGTCGATGAGTGTCAGTAATATTCAAAGAGAAGGTAATCTATGAAACCGGTCAATCAGAGGGGGTAAATTTATGTGATGGTTTCGGACTCGACGTTCGGTGCCGAATGTGTTCCCGTGTATTTACGTGAGAATGTTGCACAACTAACGAGAGGGATTGACCGCGCGCACAGTTCTTTGATCTTAGGAGAATTTTGTATTGGATTAGTAGTTGGGTCCATTGCCCGATCCAATACCTGTACAGTGTAAATAAAGTTTCCCTGTTATTGCACTTTGTGGTATACTTCGCGTGTGAACAACCATAACCTTTCATAATAAAGGAAGCAAACTTATCAAGCTTATCATACGTGTCAAACGAATGTTATCACAGCAATAACCGAGAAAACAAAGGGACATTTATTTCCCCCCGTCAAATTACGATAGGCCTTGACTTGACTCAGGTCGGAAACATTTATTCCAACTTGTTTGATCTGCTGATAATCACGAAAATAATATATAACTCCAAGAGACGAAACTTGAACTGCTCAACTTTCGAAAGCACGCGACACATTGCCGTGGCGCCACATATATCAACCGGTAGAAGAATCGGCCCCTTTTATGACCCACCTAACCCCCGCAGGACCGAGCGTCCTTTTGTGTGCTCAGTTTATCTTTCTTCTGGTAAGTAGTAATTAGGTCCCCGGCCGGAATCCGAGCCGAGGAAACGGTAGAATCCCGGAAAACTTTATGATACACTCGGTTGGGTAATCGTGTTTTCTTTTGGAGAAAGGCTCTTCCTGAACAGCAACAACAACAACAGAGCCGCTAGGCGAGCGTGCGAGACCACAGGAAACGAAGCGACAAAACGAACAAACTAAAATATTTGTTATTCAAATTATCCACAAATAATGATAATGATCCTAATAACATAAATAATAAAAGTGCCACGGAGCGAACCCGGTGTACCCACACGTGAGCTGGGTTTTTTTTTCTCTTCTCTCCCTAACGAAGAACAAGAGGCGCGATTGTTATTTTTCACCCTTTTTCCACCTTCGGTTCGGTTCGGTGCAAGATGAGGTAACCATTTCTACAAAACGATACAAGAACGACGACACGGACAGTCTATGGAACACCGGGCACGGAACGACGATTGTCACAGGTACTCTCTCTAATGACGTGAGACCGTTGTGAACACAGGGAAAGATGTCGTGTCGTGTTGTTGTCGTCGTCGTCTTTTTTTTCTTATTTTTTGTGATACCACAAAACGCAATGCAATGGAAAAACGCAGCGGCAGGGGCAAGGAAGGAAGAAGATTTGGGTACCTTTCGTTTGATAATTTTCATAAATTATCGTTGTCTCATTTCCACTCGTTTGCATGGGAAATGCGGGCTCTGGATTATTATGATTCGTGGGCTATATGCGCGTTTGATCATCATCATCATCCCCCGGAGGAGAGGACCTAACGATGCATGAATAGAGAAGAACATGAATAACATGACGCGAATGATTGAGTGTTGTTCGACTTAATTATCGTCGTTTTCGGGGAAGGGAAAAAACGAAAAAGAATAGCTGGGATCGCGCGGGCTCAGTTTGCTAGTGTTTAGTCTTCACGGTGGTATCGAGCAGGCGTTCACGGCGTCGGGCCATATATTTTGTTTTTTTTTCTGAATTGTCAAGCTTCCTCACATAGCTTCGCTGTCCAATATTTAAAGTACGGAAAAACGTGCTCAAGATTTAAAACAAGATTCATTCAAATAATTAATATTTTGGGTTTACTAGAACTGACGATCCCGAACTCATCGACGTTAACTATTCCGTTTAAATTCAAGCTGTGCATTTATTTTTCGATTTAATTCAAAACAATCATTACAGAAGTTGCTATAATGTTTAGTTTTTAAAGACACACATGTAAAGATTTTTTCTTCTAACAACATGTACACCCAGTTTTTTACGCGGTTTTTTACGAGGTTTTTTTACGGATTTCCAATTAATGCGGTTTTTTACAGATTTTACGGATTTTCCAATTAAAGCGGTTTTTAACCCTCCTGTACTCGCGTGCAAAATCATAACACGTATACTCGCGTACGGTGCCACAGACCGAAAATTGAACTTCTGTGTAATGTTGCCATTGTGTATTTTCAGGCTTTATTGGCATTTATTTGAAGAAATATTAGGTATTATTGAATAAAAAAAGGGTATTATTGAATAAAAAAAAATCCAAAAAATATGTTTTCTTCGTCCTTATTATGTTTTAATAGTCATCTGATTCAGCCTCCTCAGAATAGAGTAGTTTTTGATACTCCAACACAAATAACGAAATTCGATTTTTTCACTGTTATGAATTAAAAGTAAGCAACTGAATATAATTCATGGAAGTATAAAGAGCTATAAAATAAAGTAAAAACGTATTAATCGATTGTGGTTTCATTGGAGTACGAATCAGAACATAGCATAACTACATGCTCGAAACAAACATATTTTTTACATTTCATGCAGTTGTTGCGAGTTTTCGGGTCTTTTATCGAAGAGAAGAATGTATAACGACCTTCTAGATAATTACCAGATGATAAAGGTTCTAGAATATAAAGTTTGCATATTTCTAATATTTTTTGTCTCTGTTTTCTTGGTAAACTAAGAATTAATGTCTTTTTTTAGAAGGGGCATAAAAAGATGATATAAAAGGATTTCTAGGAACTTCCTTTCCTTTTTCTTGTTTTCTTGTCGATATTGTCCATTATTAAAAAAAATATCGCCGAAACTGTAACTATTAAAAATTACCATAAGCTACCGATTAGTTTATAGTTTACTGTTTACAATTCTTCCACAAGTGAAGTTCTTTCACAAGTGTGTATATGTATGACCATTATATTTAGCGAATAACTATACGAAAGTCAATCATTTATATTTTGCTTTTGAACGTATGAATCTAACGACGAATATATCGACGAATAGTTCATATATGTATCCGTTCAATCCAGTTACAAAAGGGACTGGAATCAAATAAGAGTAGTCCGGTAATGATCTTATGCATTATATTCAATAAATAATCCACGCCACTAACATTAATGTATACATTTCATTGAACAATATTCTAGAATATGAAAAAAGGCATTTGTCCAAAAAAGTTACTCCTATACTCGCGTCGGTGTGTCAGACCGAAAGTGTTAAAAAAGTGGCACACGTTCCCTTTGTACCAATACATGCGATACGCTAAACGATGACGAACGACGAATAACGAGAGCTAGAGAGAATCGCAAAGTCGTAGTGTTGATATTTTCTGAGAAATTAACGAATTATTGATTTCTCTAACGAATTATTGATTTCTCGGTCTGACAGACCAATGCGCGAGTATAGGAGTGTTAACGCTGTTTTTTACCTGGGCGTATGTCCAAACAGAAACTGAAGATTTTTTTTCTAGTATGAAATACCTCGATGGAATCAAATACAGATCGGACTTGATTATATACTGACTCGATTATATACAGTTAAGAAATATATATATATATATATATATATATATATATATATATATATATTTTTATATTTCAAATTTGACTTATTTCAATCGAAAATGGAACATTCAAACGTTGATGTGAAAGTTAATTGGCTATTATGAGCACAGTGAATTAAAAATTGTAATTTTGGTAGAATATAGTTGAAGATTCACCAGGAATTGTTCGAAATTATATTGCAACGAAATTGAAAAAATATAGAAGTATGGTAAATAACTAATAATCGACCAGTTATAAAGCTTTAATTTAGTTGATAGCAAAATTCATGTTTACTATGGTACTTTTAGGATAAAAATAAAACTAACACCTTGAAGACTAATAACTTTTAAGTTTTTCGCTTCTAAAATGTTACCTAAATCCCGTATCCCGTATAAAATTTTCCCATCTTTCAAATGAACGCGTAGAATTATCTTACGTAATGTAGATTTTGGATTACAGCCAGCTTAAGGCAAATAGAGCCCGAAAAAGTTCAATAACTCTGACAATACGCGTGACCACAGTGCAGGTCGAAGGAAATTTCTTTGACGAAAAATCTCCCGGCCAGAACGGGATTCGGGAATGTATAAAAAATAAATAAAGTTTTAGTTTTACGAAATCCGAGACTGTATCTGTTCGAGTCCGCCCTGTACCTGTAATGTTCGTAATAATTGCAATTCGTTATAACTTCGTTAACCAGTTGAAAAGTTGTAAAAAATAATAATGTATTTCTTTGTTTCGGATAAATAATGTCTTCGTGAATAAATTATTCACTATCATAACGATACAATCATGTTTATGAATACAAACGCATATATGCGTTATCATAGCTCATGTCTTCTGACCTTAAGCACCTTTAGCACCAGAAAGATTTTTCACCAAAAGGGGAATGCTTGAGACTAAACCATCATTCTTTTTAATCTTTCTCAAGCAATAATACAACCATTGAAAGTTTATTGTAAGGTGAATGGTGATTTAGAAAGTTCTATTATCAGTTCAGAAATGTTGCCCTACGATATAGTAACAGTTCCGTAACTTGGTCAGTTTTTCGTAACCGAATTAATAGAAATTTCCGTAACCGAATTAAT
The DNA here is from genome assembly GCF_029784135.1 of Toxorhynchites rutilus septentrionalis. NCBI lineage: Eukaryota > Metazoa > Arthropoda > Insecta > Diptera > Culicidae > Toxorhynchites > Toxorhynchites rutilus. The sequence continues at coordinate 96,009,999 of NC_073746.1, read as the reverse complement.
TTAATTCCGAAAAATTAAAATTAATAGAAGAGTGATAGATTTCTCAAAAATGTTTTATATAAGATTAGGCAACCTTTATTACTTAAAGTTAAGAACAAAAACATTTTGGATAGGGTGTGTTAATTTATTTAAGGTCGACAATAAAAGAATTCATGAATGTAATTCATAGGTGAGTTTGTACTCATGAATACCACAAGTTTTATCAATACCAGGAACCATTCGGTGAGCGAAAATTATTACTTGATGTTTCTGGATACTAATACAGGTCGGACTCGATTATCCGGAGTATTTTATTTTTGATTTTCGGAAATTTTGAATAAGTTGTTAAATAATTTTATATTGAATAGCTAATATGGGTATCAAAAGAAAGGGCTTGATTAGTAGAATGATGTTATTTATGAAAAATGTAAATCCAAGATGGCCGCGACTACAAAATGGCGAATATCATGTTTTCTCAGAACCCCATCAATATGGGTATCAAATGAAAGGGCTTGACTAGTAGAACACAGTTATTTATGAAAAATGAAATTCCAAAATGACCGCCACCGCATATATATTTTTTTCACAACCCCATTCATATGGGTATCAAATGAAAGGGCTTGACTAGTAGAATACAGTTATTTATGAAAAATTCAATTTGGCCGCTGCAAAAAAATGGCTGAATGGTTTGATTTGGAGAATACACTACACTATGAACAACATAAATTCGAAAAGGTCGCCGCCACAAAATGGTCGACTATGTATTTTTTGCAATTGGTATCAAATGAAATGATTTGACTAATAGAATACAGTACAGGTCGGACTCGATTATATACAGACTCGATTATATATGATTCGATTATATTAAGTTTGAAAAAAAAATTTTTTTTATATTTCAAAAATGGCTTATTTCATGAAGAAATGTAACCTTTCAACGTTAAGGTGAAGTTTAAGTGGCTATTACATGTACAATGGAGTAAAAACCGTGATTTTTGAAGATGTTTCTTGAATTTTCACCAGGAATTGTTCTTATCGATATTGCAGCCAAATTAAGGAAGATAGAAGTTGTGCGTCAAAAAAAATTGTGGAGCGGTTAAAGAACTTAATTTTAATTGATAAAAACAATCTAGTTTAATATAAATTTTTAGGATAAAATTAATAATAACACATTAAAAATTATTAACTTTTAAGTGTTTCACTTCCAAAATGTTATTAAAATTCACTAATTTAGTTGTTCCACTACTATATCCTGTACTAAATTTTCTCATCTTTCAAAAGAAAGCATCATAATTGTCTTCCGTAGTGTACTTTTTAATGTAGAGCCAGTTTGAAGCAACAGAGTCCGAAACAAAAAAAAAGTTCTGTAGCTCTGTCATTGTTGAAATTCGAACATATGGATTTTTTCATCAAATATGATCGTCTATACCCTCCTGAGAGAATCTGCATAAATTATTTTTTTTAATGTGAGAAAGGTGTTTTCTGACTTTAAGGGGATGAATCAAAAATCAAATTCCTCTTTTATTTTCTAAAAACGAAAAAAATATGCAAAAAAACAAATAAATAAAAAAGTATTTTGACTCGATTATCCGGAGTGAAAAAAAAATCAATACTCCGGATAATCGAGTCCGTATAACCTGTATAATATAAATAATAGTATAAGATCAAATAAATATAAAATCCCTATCATACACAATTTTAGTTCAAAATTCATTCCCCATTTGCAAAAATAATGTGATACAATTACAGGTTTGACACGCAAATTTTATTATTTATAATTTCATTTAAAAATTGCGTTTATTCCATCTGACATTTTTATGCGAATTGCAATTGGATCAAAAACAATATCACAGAAGAACATATTGAAAATCAATGTTTTCAAGTTTTCCTATCTCCTAAAAATTATTTTGATTTTTTTCGCTACAGAAACATTCTTTTGGTGGAAACGAATACAACGAAATTAAGACAGCCAAATTCAGACGATTCGCTCTCGAGTGGTAGCGGAGAAACATTATTGATCATAGATATTTATATACGAGGGCGCACAATGGGCCGTTCTGGAAAAACACGGTCAAAAATCTTTTCTCGTCTTACCTTACATTTTAGAGGTAGAGTGTCTTCACTATTAGTGTTCAATGACACCATTGCGATGTACAGTGGTTACAAAGTAAAAATTTAAAAAAAATCAAATTATTATAAATTAAAGCAAAAAAATTTAAAAATGTGCATCAAAACACAACGTAATTTCGTTCGTCAGAGTTTGGGGTATACGGCAAACTACTTTTCGAACTCAGGAACATCACTTTTTATACCAATTTTTACAACGCAATTTAGTCTGTTTTCTTCATACCTTATTTACTATTGAGGTTTATTTGCATTATATGAATTTATAAATCAATTTCTGATTCTATCTCACTATCAGAGCTCCTTTTCGATTTTCGTTTTCGTAAACTGCTTATCAGAGGGTCGAATGTCACAAGATTCTTACAAAAACATCCTAATTGCTGGCCTCTCTGCAAATTGAATTTTGAAGAATGTGTTTATACGCCTTTTCGAGATATATGTGATTTTTTTCAGAATTTTAGAAGAGTTGCGCGGTACAAAAAAATATATATTTATAAAATTTTGATATTATTTTTAGAATTTTTAGACTCTTTTCACACACAGACACAAGACGGGTACAAAAGTACCCGCTTCTTGCATACATTTGCAATGCCGATTTCCCCAGGCTCATCAATTTTGAAGTATGTGTGAGGGAAACGGATTCCGATCTGTCAAAATGAATGCAAGTATAAAAGTACTGCTGGTCTGCATATGTTTGCAATGCCGATTTCGCCAGACTCCTTGGTCCTATGTTAGGAAAACGCATTCCATCAACTGTCTGTATTTCCAAGCGGGCATCTGTTCATATACAGATTCACGTGATCTCAATAGACCTTGAGGACGGCAACTTGGAATTCTCCCAGCCGCTGCCGTCCAGGCGTTAGCTGGATGTCTTTTTTTTTTGCTGTATTGTAGTGTATTTCAGTATTTCAGGATATTATTCACCACGCCTGATCACTTCTAGCTGGACAACTGATCAATCGTGAATGAGGCGATTATATTTTATTCAACCAGAAACATTATTACACCACCTCAACCTACTCTTGGCAACGCATGAAAACAACAACAATATCTGCGTGTGATGCAAAAAAAAATACAGAAGCATTCACTACCAGACGGCATGAATATCGACGCGCAGCCTTAGCCGAACAAAATTGCATCACTATGTCCATTGGATTGATAGCACGAAAGCGGAGATTGCGTTGCATCTTCATTCGGGTTGTGGCAGGATAATTGAAACTTTTTTTGCTGCTACTGCTGCCGATGTTGTTGCTGCTGCTGAGATTGTTGGTTTTTAGGTTTTTCATCTATTTGGTTGATGATGTCAAGTACTTCACGGTTAGAAAATGACAAATCAATTCGCAACCGGGTAGCTATTTTTATGCATACTTGCTGAAAGAAGCATCACACAAGGCGGAGCTTGCGACGCAGTGTTTTATTTGTCTTCAAGGACTACACAGTGTGCAACATCTTCCACTTTTACTCTGTATTGAGTAGAACCGTTACATGTGCTATCGGTATAAGCAAAAAATGTTGTCTACACGCTAGCTGGCGAGAGACTGAGCGAAAATAAGATTCCTTTTTTTTTTTTCTCAATTTCACACGGTATAGAATATGCATATTGCAGAGCTACGATTGTTTCCGCATTGGTATAGATTCATTCGAATTGACGATCTCTTAGAAGTTGGCAGCACCATCTCCGATTGCAGTGAAACTTTGTGAGTGTTAAAACATTGGCTATTTAAGCAATTTTGCATACTAGGAATAAAAAAAATTTTTTTAAAGGGGTCTGAGTTTGTTTTCCTCATTTTTGTATAAACATTTCTAGCTCGAAAACTATAATACTTGCTAATTGTTGGTTAAAAAATGAAATGTAAATGTAGAAACATGAATTTTAATTTATAATTTATTATTCCATGATTTTTTTCAAACATGTCAAACATCATATTAAAAAAAAAAAATCATTTTTCTCAAAACTGTGTTTTTTTCAATTTTGTAAAAAATATATGAATAGCCCATACAATTAGTCATTTATACATCGGAAGTGGAGCACTGCTACAGAGCTGCCTTCTTCTCCTTAAATGACATTAACGTTCCCCGTGGAACTTTCGTCTCCGCAACGTAGATATAACTTGCGTCATTTTTATTAATAATATTTAGTTGAGATTTTTTATACCAAGTAACACATCTTGAAAGTATTCTGAGTGGCAAGCTCTAGAATACGAGTGGATCACAGTGCAAATCGGATGAAATTTCATTGAAGAAATATGTCCCGATCAGAATCGGGAATCGAACCCGAACCCCCGGCATGATTATGGGGAGGCGCTAACCACTCGGTCACGGGAGCACTTCTGGCTGCCGTGGGTGTATAAAAAATAGATGCATACTGAGTGCAGTACGTGCATTGGAAAGAAAAGGACACACATTTCGATGTACCAGCTTGAATATTATTCTCGCCAGAACAAATCAGGAATCACCCAGCTCCCTTGGCTCTTTTCAGGACCACCAAACCATTCTACTAAAGAGTAATGCATTCTAAAATGATGTATGGAGTTAAGAAAAGCGAATTGATTTATATTTGTTTGTCGGGATGGTGCGATTCAGGAGAGTATTCGAACTTTTTGATGACTTTCTCCGATCGGTCATTTAATTTTCTTGAACTCAAGCATTGTTTTAGGATTTATAGTGACGTCGAAAGGTAGCGCATTTCAAGCCGGATGTGAATCAGATAGTATCCTGCGGTGAGAGATGTGTTCTTCTGTGGAGAGTTGAAGGTGAAATTTTTTTTTCACGTCGGTTCTATTGCCGCCACCATATAACCGACTATTTTTTCGGGAAATTGTGTTATCTGATTTGAAATGTAGTTTATCAGATATGAGAAATGGAATGGAATCTATTTCTGATCTAAAGTAGAGATTCTGAGGGCAGTACAGGGCGGACTCGACTACATACAGTTTCGAATTTATTTTCACTATATATAATCGAATTCTGTATATAATCGAGCCAAAAAAAATTTTTGCATGTATTTTTCGTTTTTTAGATATAAAAGAGGAATTTGATTTTCGATTCATCCCCTTAAAGTCAAAAAACACCTTTATCATATGAAAAAAATAAATTCATCCAGATTCTCTCAGGTAGTGATAGATGATCATATATAATGAAAAAAAATTCTTCTACGGATATGTTCAAATTTCGACAATGACAGAGTTATAGAAAGTTGTTCCTGTTTCGGACTCTGTTGCCTCAAACTGACTCTACATCAAAAAGTACGCTACGGAAGACGATTCCGTTGCTTTCATTTAAAAGATGAGAAAATTTCAAATTAGTAGATTTTAGTAACATTTTGAATGCGGAAAACTTCAAAGTTAATAATTTTTAATGTGTTATTATTAATTTTATCCTGAAAAATATAATAAACTAGATTGTTTCTATCTATTAAATTGAATCTATCTAACCGCTTTACAATTTGTCCTTTGACACACAACTTCTATCTTTGGCTGCAATATCGATATAAACAATTCCTGGTAAAAATTGAAGCAAAAAAAAGTGTTGCTACATTTTAATCTGTACCAGAGGGGTTAAAAATCTTTGTCAGCTGTACTTTTTCTTCCAAAAATCTGTTCCACAGAAAATATTCGTTGTAGAGAAAAATCCATTTTATTAGCATAAAAAATACTTATTTATTTTCAAAAAATACCACATTCACATTCCATTCGTCATTCGTTCTTTGGATGATGCTTATATATAGTTATTCTGAATTTAGATTGCATACAAACATCTATTAAAAGCTTCGAGCTTCCGCACCAAGCGATACTGCGGCGTAGAAGTCATCATGTACCTTAATGTAGCTTTGTTCAAATGCAAGAATTTTGACCCGCGGGAAAATCTCAAGGAAATGAAGCCGAATTTGGCATGTGAAGATTTTAGGGGACACGAAACGTTTCTGTGGTGAATAGACACTATTCCCCCTTCTCTAAGGGGCGAAGAGGGGAGGGGTCTGTCTTTATTCTATCATGTTTTCTGTATAAAACATTGATTCCATGTAACGGAGAAACATGTTATTTGCCACTGATTGAAAAATCTTGAACGAGAATTGTGTCCGAAAATAATCTGATATTATAATGATGAGTTTTGATAGAAGTACTAAGAATTAATAGTAAAAGGAAAATTCAACGGGGTCGATTAGAAGATCAATCAGGACTCGAACATCTAATAAGAATTCGAATAATGCAAATTTTATTAGGTAAATTTTTTCGTTTGCAACACTCAACGATTGAATCGTCTCTATGCCTTCAATTTTCTCATGAAAACCTTCTCCATCAACGCTTCCAGGGACCGTAACGAAACTGAAAATGAGATACAATCTAATGTTTCCGAGCTAGAAACTCGTACACTTCATCATACGCTACCCATCGTTCATCGGGCATATATGTCACAATGTCTCGCCCCCAACCTTCAATGCCATATGTATAGCTCAGTCGGTCTGAGAGTACGAATAAGAAAAAAAAAAAAGCGTGAAACCATTCTATGTTCCGTCCGGGGTGTAAGTAACATAATTATTCAAAATAAGAAAATCAATTTACCTCGGCCTGTCCCACACTTCTTTTTTTTCAAGCCGAAAGACGCTTACACACCATCCGTGGTAACATCTGTGGATCGGAGCGTGGTTTTTACTTCCTCTTCCGGACAACACAGATACACACACGCAGAGTTTAAACTCGAAAAGACGTCAGCTGCCCTTCAAAATCGCACCAGACGGTCCCTTTTTTCATGCAGCAGCACAATGAAATTATTCAAATTCGAAGCTGCGATAAACTTTCGACCGGCCGAAATGGGACTGGAATCGATTCCGGAGAAGTACACGCGTGGCCCAGCCTCAGAGTGTGTGATTGATAGATGGCAACGGAGGCAGCAATCGAAACAATCACTTCACACTTTCGAGCGAGCCCCGGAGGGGACATCGGAGCCCAAATGTGTCGACGGTCTACAGTTGTTCGAGTTCGGGGCGGAAATAAGCATACCAAATAGCAAATTTGAAATTCAATGTGTTCAAACTTTCCAGCCCCATGAAATCGAGAGTGGTTTTGATTTCCAATGCGTCGCCGCGCCAGCTCGCGCTTGGTTGGTTCTTCGGAATTATGAAACAGGGCAAAACTAGAACAAAGCTGTTCTAAGACAGCTTGGGAACTCGTGAACTTTTCGTTTGTTTGTGTTTTTTTTTTTATAATTTGGGCCTCGAATCTTTCCCATCATAAATCTTAGCACGAGTACAACTTGCGGAAGAATGGCCAAAACAAGTTTTGTAGGGAAAAAATAATGGCGAAAAAAACAAACTCAACAACATCTGCAGTTGATTACCCGACACAGAACCGCCATAGCCATAGCCATAGTTGGCCGACTTAATGGGTTCTTGTACTACCCCCTTGTCGATTGAACCCCGACTTGCCGGGTAGCGGACAGCGAAGAATGATAAATTTGTGTCACTCATAATTACATAAATTAATCTTCTGCCAGTGATGGTAGTTGTGCCGTGAAGTTGTTATTCTGATCTGATAGTTCGCTCTACTAAATCCTTCCCAAGTTTTCTCCGAATGGTTGGAACATTGTTGCGGTTGTCGTTGTCATGCTGCCGGTGAGAATGAGGGGGGGTCCGCGAGTAGAACTGCATCGCAAACGTTCATCGACAGTCGTTTGTTGAATATTTTATCGCCCGCGCGGAGAGAAGTTGTTCACGCTGTTTTCTAAGCGTTTGTTTGACAGGACGCGGGACGTGTTAACGTGTTGCAATGTCTTGTTTGCTCGCTAGTTAATTCTACTGTCAACGAAGAATCGGATGCGTCCAATTTGGTATTGTGATGACTCATTGGGTGCCCTAATTGATGGGCTGTCAACGTGTACAATTTGGCGTCTAGCGTTGTAATAAATGAGAAGGAGAAAAAATCGTGATAAGGAATTTTCATTGATTATTTCTATTCCAAGCGATTCCGTTTGAATTTGAAGGTCGAATTTTTTTTGTATTTTTTTGTTTTGGCTCAAATTTTGCAGACACATTCTTTATGATCGAAAAGGACAATTTGTATTATCGGTTTTCCATATTGACTCTTCTCTCTTTTGGGAAGGGCCTAAACAAAAATTGCTTGTAAATTTTCAAAAAAAAAAGAATAACTCAGAAACGGTTGGTCCAATTGATTTGATGTCTTCCGCAATATTTTTATACGGAGGTAGTATGCACTGTTGAAAAAGATGTTTTATTCCTATTTTATTTCGAAAAAACAGGAAGTGGGTTATATCTATGGTATAACCGCAAGGGTGACGTAGGACTATCGTTGATTTAGAGATCATTTGTTTGAAGTTGAATCTAAATCCATTCTGAATGAATGAATAAATGAATATTTGGAGGGCTTCGAAAACGAGAGCGTTACACGTTGGAGGCACAAGGTTTTATGCATCCAATATAGGATACGAAAAACCTTGTTCTAAAGAATAATCTTCAGAAGCTTTCCTGCTAACTGCACTTGATTGACAAATCACAAAACCAAATGTATTACATGGATATTTTAGGGATAGAAAACATTAAAATAAACTATTTCACAAGAATGTATTTTTAAATTCCCAGAGGAACTGGCAGATTATTCTCAGTAACGATTAGATATGTCCACATTTTCCTCGATACTGGAAGCGACTGGTGGGCTAAATTCTAATTCGATAACCAGCTGTTAATAGCACTTGATTGAAATATGTTTGGTCACAGTGTTACATGGATAGAAAACATTAAAGTAAACTCTTTCACATGAATGTATTTTTAAATTCCCAGAGGAACTGGCAGGCAGATTATTTTCCGGATCTTTCTCGATGCTGAATGGCATCCAAACGGAAAGAATTCCGTGAGTGTATGTGTGTGTGTAGCGGCTGATTCGAGATCTTCCCGGGGAACCGTTTGTGGCATCACTCTCCTCCTGATGGATTCCCTTCTGGCCTAAGGTGCACAAACAGGCTCTTGGTGACACCGTTCATCCGCGCTTTCGTGATAAACGAAGAGCTTCACCACAACAGCGACAACATGCTCCAATCGCTGTTCAATTAGAACTGAGTGGATTTCCGAGCGGCGCTCGCTTATATACCGATTTGTGATTTCAATAGCCTCTTTTGAAAGCAATTTTAAGACTATTGAAACAAGTTTTTGGATCAGAAAGTAACAAGTATAGAACACGTAGACATTTTATCTTTCGAATGAAGTGTTTATCATACAATTTCGTTCAGTTGTTTAGGAGCTATTAACGCTCAAAATCTCGGTCTCCGGCGTAACGCTTTCGTTTTCGAAACTTTGATTTTACACCCCGGTATAGAAATGAAAGACGTAGTCCTACGTCAAAAAACTCTTGAAACTCAATTTTCTCAAAAAGCTGTTTTTGATTTTTTTGATTTGTTTATATGTTGCAGCGGACAACTAATGAAGTTTGTTGCACAGTGCATCAAGATGGAAAAATAATGGACAAAAAAGCTATAATGTATGAAAAGTTGGATCTTCGAAAACTGCTGAAATAATTCTTCTAAATGTCCTTCGACCCAATTTTATGAAAGTACGCATGATTTGCAATAAAAAATGTTTTCGATATAGTGATTTTAAAATAAAATTTACTGTTTGAAAATTATTTAACTTCTATTTTATCCACGGAAACTGGAATGAGTGGATGGTAGGGGGAGTCTCTCGTAAGCAGCCGTCGTGAATAGACGTATTATTTGTTGCTATGTTGCATGGTTTCCATCACAGCTCAAAAGTTTTCCGTGAAGATACCGAATGTGAACTTGTTTTCGAGAAGTTTGGAAAATAAAAAAAGTGTTCGTATTAGATGAAGAGGCTTCCTCGACATGTTTGAACATGCTTTGGCTTCATCCATTTTATTGTCGGTGTGAGAAATCGGTTGACGTGTGATCTCAGTGGTTGGATTTTTTGTGAAGCGTCCATAAAGTTTCATCGAAAAATGTTATTTTGTGTGTTTTCAAATCGAGTGATAAAAAAAGTAGCGAAAAGAAAATGTTGCAATTAAATAGAAGGAAATGTGCTGAAGGGAATACGGGTTAAGCGTGCGCGTTGTTCTCTATTCGAGAGTGTTTTTGTTGCTTGGTTCGACAAGAGTAGAATTATTTCGTTAGATAATGTGCTTCCTACCTCAGCTCATTAAAGCTTGATGGATGTTTTCCAATTTCCTGGAATTGACTTCAATCCAAATTTTTATAAACTGTTCCACTTGGTCTGTATTTATACGCCAATATGCTTGAATTCGTCGTTCACTCGGTTTCGTGTTGCGAAATGTTTCTTCATTCGTGCATGTGTATGTGTATGATTTTTGACGAGTATAGCCAAACGGATTCCACTCTACAATGTGTGTATAAAATACACGAATGTAAGAAAGAGAAACGCATACAGAGTGCAAAAATCAGAGCTAACTCTAGGAACGCAACGGAATGCAACGCAAAAGTATGTGACAACTGCTAACAGCAATCAAAGTGTTAGAAATTTATTATAGATGTGTTAGTTTTAGCTTGAAAGGCGCGTATGTTTGCTTATCGGAAATTTGAAAATTTACACATGTTTAGTACGAGTGTGTCTGATTCACAGTGGGTTCGCATAAAATTTATCTAATAATTAATAGCTAATATTTGAAATTTAAAACTCTAAAAATATGTTAATAAAGTTAAAAAATCATGGAATAATAAAACTATTAAATCATAAAATTGTATAATTGTAAAATTCTGACAATTAAAATAATAATTCCTTTAATTTTTCTGTTTTTAAATTCTCAAATTCTTTTGGTTAGAGGTTAGAGGAGTTCTCTTGTTTACCCCTCTCAGGTTTCCTAAATATAACTCACCACCGTCGCAATTGGAGACGACTGATTTTTAATTAGTTCACTCGGTTACCTTGTCAGGTTTCCTACAGTTGTCGAGATTAAAAATTGACAAAAAGTATGTGAGAATAATCGATTAGAATAATAGTTACATACTCACATCACTTACCTCAGTGTATCCTGATTCATACCTCTCCCCACTAACAACTATCCCTCCCACGATAAACGCTAGGGAACCACGCTATAGAGGCGATCCTTCTGGCCTTCGGGCGGTGAATATCATACTAACATTCCTTCCCTTCCCCTGGTGACTGTAAGGACGTGGCCGGCGTCGTTATTGACCATTTGAAGCTCGAATCACCGAAAATTGCACAACGAGAATGATTTGCTAGTCCCAAGCGTCATTCTGTGTGTTCTTTGTGCAATTTGGTTGGTTCAAGTCAATCACGGAGAGCAACTACGAATTGTACAGTCTACCCAAGCTCAAGTTCAAGGAAACTGGAATGAGTGGATGGTATTTTTGTGTTCCTTGAAAAGTAATCGCTTTCGAATATTGACAGTGTAGCACGTAGCTGCTTGAATAGGCACCACACGCACTGCGCGCTAATCTTTTGAGTTTGGAAGTATAATCTGGAGAAAAATAACGCTGAGTTGATTGTGTAAGAAAAAAGAGATCGATACAATGTAAAGATACCTTGGATCGATCGAACGACAACTGTCAAAAAATAAAATTACGGGTGATGGAGGGATAATATTTATATATTGTGAATTATATCACATAAATTGGGTAAGAAAACGCAAACAAAAGGAAGAGACGAAAATTTCAACATTGCACAACTAATCGAAAACTAGATTGATTGACTGAATACTTATCTTGCAGCTGAGCGTGAATTTCGATCTCTGTTCGTCACTCAACTATTTTTTCCCTATGGGTGAAAATGGATGTTTTTTTCTCTCAAGTAGGCAAACATTTGGATCGCCGATATTTATTCTTAAACTGACAAAGACTGGAAAGGTTTTTTCGATTTGCAGCTCCATCGAACGTGAAATGAATTTTGTTCAAATTAAAATGTTTTTCTTGCCGTTTTTGTTTTTGAGACAAATAATTTAACGGATGTAGAATCATGACGAAAATCTTCGGAAATTACTACGAAACATAATTGATTGAAGATGCCTTTTCCTGGAAATCATTCGCAACTGGATGAATATTTGATTGCTGCGCATTCCAGTGATTTGAACTTCATCCTGTAGTAGAAAAATGTAACTTTCTGAAAAATCACATATAGCTACAAATTCTCCTTCACGAAAGTTTCTTTTTATTCAAAAAAAAAAGTAAACTTTTCTCTTTTAATTAAATCATGTGGCATCAATTTTTATAACTTCTGAACGAGCAAACTCTTCCTGGCGAACCTCACGCCAACTCAACTGACCATTTTTTTTATAGTCAAGTTTATTTATTTCTAGTATTTACATCACAAATTTATTATAATTTAAAAAGAATTCAAGTTCACTGATATATAGCATATTTTTCATATTTTTATTAAAAAATATCAAACAAAAAAAAACTAAATTCCGTTGAAAAAAATATTTAAATAAAAATTAATTTTTTCGGAAAATATTTTTTTGATTATGCAAAAAATTTGTAATTATTCAAATAAAACATAAAACAAATGAAAATTGTTGTTGGAAAAACTCTTTCCCTGTTAAAGTGCCCATCTTTCGATATATGGGTAATTTATTGGAAATTTTAGGGGTTATTCACTTGTTTTGAGAATTTTGAAAAAAATCTTTTTTGTGATAAAAATGAGTTTTAATTTTTTTAAACATTTTTTTTCCAGTGTAAGTTTTCTTTTTAAAAACTTTGTGTTAGACAACTGGTAAATCTTACTTCTCTTCTCATCAAGTTATTATTTTCGAACTGAACATATTTCATTATCTCGAATCGATTTAAATATATTTCACAAATTGTTTGCTTTTTATTCGTGTATTTTTTTATTTTATAAACTTATAATATTATTTTCCACCATTTTTTTATATTGATCCACTTTGGAATGAATAATATTTATTAAGCGCTGCAACATTCAAAAAATTCAAACATCAAAATTCTTCTCGAAAAAATAAAAAAAATATATAATTTGTCATAATGTATATTTGTATACAAGATTATACCATACAAATTAACCACATCACACAATTAATTCAAGCATTGCGGTTTAAAATTATCAATTATTTTCAGAAAATTTACTTATTGGTTATAGGTTTTTAATCGAAAATCATTCGATACCGACCAAAAGCTGTGAATTTTCAATAAATGTTATTTTAAAATCACTGATCTCAGAAACGGTAATATTTAGCACAATTTTGTTGTATACCTTTTTGACTGCAAATTATGCGTACTTTCATTGAATCGTGTCTAAAAACAATTATAAGAAACATTTCAACAATTTTCAAAAATCCAACTTTTTTTTTAATACAGCGCGGACTCGATTATATACAGTCTCCGATTTCTTTTCACTGTATATAATCGAATCCTATATATAATCGAGTCAAAAAATATAATTTTTGTTAATTGTTTTTTATGCACATATTTTTCGTTTATTGAATATTATAGAAGAATTTAATTTTTGATTCATACCCTTAAAGTCAGAAAACACCTTTCTCATATGAAAAAAATAATTTTCCAGAATCTCTCAGGAGGTGATAGATGATCAAATTTGATGGAAAAAAACCCTTCTACACATATGTTCGAATTTCAACCATGACAAACCATGACAGAACTTTTTTTTTGTTTCGGACTCTGTTACCTCAAACTGGCTCCACACTAAAAAGTATTTTTAGTACAGGATATAGTAGTGGAACATTTAAATTAATGTATTTAAATAACATTTTTGAAGTGAAAAGTTCAAAAGTCAGTAATTTTTCAATGCGTAATTATGAATTTTACCCAAAAATTCAAAACAAACATGATTGTTTCTATCAATCAAATTAAAGCTCTTAAACCACTCTACAATTTGTTCTTTGACGCCCAACTTCTATCTTTCTTAACTTTGCTGCAATATAGATATTAACAATTCCTGGTGAAAATTCAAGCAAAATCTTCAAAAATCACGATTTTTACTCCACTGTACTTATATCAGCTTCTTAAATTTCACCTTAACGTTCAAAGGTTATATTTTCTCTTGAAATAAGTCATATTTGAACTATAAAAAAAATTTTTTTTTTCAAACTGTATATAATCGAATCACATATAATCGAGTCTGTATACAATCGAGTCCGACCTGTATAACTTTTTTGTCCATTATTTTTCAATTTTGGCGCACTGTGCAACAAACTTAGTTAGTAGTCCGCTACAACATATAAAAAAGTTGAAAAAAAGAAAAAATGCCTCTTTTGAGAAAATTTCGTTTCAAGTGTTTTTTTTTTCGAAATAAAATATAAATAAAAAAATTTTTTAACATTGCTTACTTTCTCCAAATGTGAGGGTAGGATCAAAATGGCAAACCGATGGTGCAAATTGTCCTTTTGGATCATAAAGAACGCCGTCTGCAAAATTTGAACCGAATAAAAAATACAAAAATAAGATTTATGAAAAAAATTGGTAATTTGCGGTAGAACAGCTTTTCTACAATTTTTTTTAAGTGATTTATTAGTTTTCAAGAATGCTTTTTCGTGTTTCAAAGAGTAACCAGAAATGTTTTATAGTGGAAGAATTAGATGCAGAAGGTCTCCTGAATCATTGACGCCAGGCTCATATCACGAAAGTGGCATCTCTTATGAACGATATCGAAATTTCATAGTTTTGTCATGCCTATTTTTCATATTATTCAGTTTAATCGCCATAAATTTGAACGCCTTCGCGGGGAGTATGTTCTGAACACTCTTTTGAATTTTTCTCACATTCGTAAACAAGTTTATCATTCTCTTTAAATCGAAACATATAAATCCGAACCACCACGTTTCCCCCGGCTACCCGGAAAAAGCACGCACGCCATTCAATTGAATTCACTTTGTGGTAAATCGCTCGAGGCAACAATTAAATGCTCATAAATCGAATGGTTCTGGCAGATTGGAAAACAAAACCCCAGAGTATAAAAGGCAACACCACGCTGCTACCGAGGTGTCAGCTACAAACTTCCTCTCGCTTCCGTCAGACCAGCATCCACCCCCCTTCGCTGTCCACCCCGCTCCTCTTGTGTAATGGATCGAAGAACATACATTCGTACACACATAAATATATCTTTCCCATATTTATGACAACCTTCACGGAGGCAAACGGGGAAAAACTGTACTCTACTGTTAACCAAGAACAAGAAACGACGGAGAAAGGGGTTTCAAAATTTATGAAATGTATAAATTTCATTGTTCTTCCAGGAGGATGTGCCCTCTCCCTGTCTCTGTGAGCCTGTACCCGTTGTTTCCTGGCGAATGGATTTATGATCTTATCGTGCCAGTCGCACACTGACTGACTTTGTTCCCTTGGCGTCTTCGTTCTGGCGGAACGTGTATTTCTCCGCACTCGCCAGGGTCACCCCTCCTGGAAACCAAACAGAAGCAGGCTCAAGGTGACGCGGAAAGGATTTTCCTCGCGCGCGCTTTCCGATACCGTGTTTCTCGACACACACGGGAGAAAGAGTTTCTGTGTTGTTTCGCGTTGTTCTGTGGGAACACTTTTGGGCTATATTTTTGGAGAAATGAGCTGGTGTGTAGATGATGTATGTTGTTCTTTTCTCCCCCCTTCATCACCACAGCAAACAAAGACAGAAGCACTTCCAGATGGTTATTCCGGATATATATGATGATGAAATCTGTTCGTTTATCTTGGGAAGATTTCCTGCTTTGCCACTACGGGGTGGAAAATCCGGTAAAAAGGTAATTTCACTGGGCGGATATTTGCGGTGAATCAATAAACCCCGTTTCGTGGTAGCGTCGAGCGATGCGTGTTGGGAACGGCGTGAGAGTACCCGAGGAGTTCAGATCTGGTTCAAGCGAGAGGATTGTGTTGTGTGATGGAATTTCTGGAACGCTTTCCGGTTAAACTTTGAGCCTTCCGTGTACTTCTGCTGGATTGCGGAAATGCCGCTGGCAACGATAGTCGGATTGTGCCTACAAATCTCTCGAATTCTAGATTCATAAGAACATATCAACTAAATACTAACGATAGCTTTGAATCTAGAATGACAATACAGTTATTTCATGTCTTACATCATCTCACTGGCAGATGGAATAACTTCAGAGACATCATTGCACATGGGGCTGCAATCTCCGAGACTACAACACATTGCGAATTGAGACATCTCAGAATTCGTTCGAAATCTCAAACTATGAATGATTTTTGTTTCATGAAATATAAATATTAAAAAACAAAACAAAAATCTCAATAGCAAATCATCGTTTTGAAGCATATCTGAACCAAATTAAGGTTAATTAATTTAGGTAAATCATATAGAACTCATATTCTAGATTCAAGGTTCTAGATTCCGATCTCCATGTGATAAATTTTCACAAAGTAACCGACCAAAAACATATTTTTCTGCGTAATTGAGTTATTTTGCTCAACTTTTTTTTTTCAAAATTTCAAATTTCAAAGTGTGTGTAATTTTTATTCCGTTCCCTTGGAGTAAAAATAAGTGCGCGTATTCACTTTGATAACTCTTGCAATTATTGATTCTACACATTGTGTCAAATATATACCGGGATCTGGATCAGGATATTATTTTATCTATCACCTAATTCTTATATTCTCGTCTTCAAAAAGGCCCCTTTTGAAGCAATACACTTTTCCAACGAACAATCCAGTCAGGGTAGCCAATTTTGCAGTTGAAACTGGATTTTTCCAAATATTTTTTCTCGTTCCAGACAAACAGTTTAATCCTAAAATCTTCCAGTTATTTCAATATTATCCAGTTGATTTATATGCTTGTCTTTCAGTTTTACCCATTTTATGTAAAATAAATTCACAATGTATAAATATTATCCCTCCCTCACCCTTCTTATCGGTGTGGAAACTTTGGAAAGAACTTTTTCCGAATATAACTTCAACAAAATGAAGAACAGAAACAGGCTCTCGAACATTAAGATTGAATGTGTACTTTACACGAAAAAGTACCTTTTCTCACGGTAAGCATTCGAGAGGGATAAAAATAAGCAAGAATAGAATGATGAAAGATAACTACACAATGTTCAAGAACGAACTAAGAAGAACAAGACAACAAGGGAATCATGCGAAGTTTGTATTTGAGGAATTTCATGCCAACTCGACTGGCCGTTGGCAGCACCATTTCAGACAGCAGTGAAACGTTGTGGGTGTAAAGATATGGGTCATTTAAGCAACTTTGCATACAGTAAAATCTGTTTTATGCGGTTTTTTTGTGCGATTTTCTGTTCAGGTGCGGTTTTTTTTGTGCGATTTTTTTTTGTGCGGTATATGAAAACAAGCATATTTGATGAAGTTATCGTCCATTTAGTTTTTTTTGATGGTTTATATGCATTTCAGTACAAAAAAAGCATATTTGCGTCTCAATTATCGACTTTTGAAATCATTCCCCTCATCCCATCAAATGCTCTAAGTTTTTCTAATTTTTGCATAACATGATTTCTAAAAGCAACACGTTTCGACATGCAACAAAAAGCACAAAACAGCTACGCGCAACCGAAAAGGCAAACTGTCCCATCGCAAAGCAGGGAAACAAAAGGAAATTGAACAGTGAACGGCGTGGATTTGAGTTATTTTTTGGGGGAAACTTTTTTTAAGCGGTCCCTATCTACCGCACAAAACAAGTTTTTTTTCAAAATGTGTACCGAACACGATTTTTTAAAGCTACTGAAGTTATTTAAAAAAATAAAATTCATTTTTCTCAAAAACGTTTTTTTTTTTAATTCTCAAAAATATATATATATGACCAGCCCTTAAAATTCCCAACAAGTCCTCCATACATCGGAAGATGGGCACTTTTACAGGGAAATAGAATACAACTAATCCTAATATTGTTTAAAGTCAAGATAGCGATATAGTGTATTCGACAAAGTTTTAGATCTTATTAAAATATGAACTTTTGTCGAAGACGTCAACATTCTATATGTTATAGTTTTTGGAATATAAGTTATTTTTGTATGAAGACTCCTGAAAAAAATAATGTTTTGCTCGTAACATTTTTGTGTGTTGATTCTCACGTTTGCCATGTTTCTAAATAGAGAAAAGTTAACAGATCATGCTAATTGCGATAATTTATACATAAAAATGTAACAAATAGAACATTAATAGCATTTTTTCAAAGAAAAACATGAAAAAGTTGTTGTTCGAAAAACTTTTTCCATGTAAATGTGCCCATCGTCCAATGTATGGACAACTTGTTGGATATTTTTAGGGCTATTTATATATTTTTTTTTTCAGAATTTTAAAAGCATATTTTTTCGAGAAAAATGAATTTTAATTTTCAATTTTTTTACAATGAATATTTTTCCAAAAAATTCTTTGATAATTTTTAATGAAAACCTAATTAATTTCCTATATTTCATTCTCTGGCCAACTTTTTTAGATCTTATAGTTTTTAAATTAAGATTTTTCGAAAAAAAGTTGAAAAACCTCAAAATTTAATAAGAAACCTACAAAAAAATCTATCAGATCTACAAAATTTTAGTCAAAGAATAGAATGTAGGAAATAATTTCGGTTTTCATTAAAAATTACCAAAGTCATTGGAAAAAATATTTTGAAAAATTAAAATTCATTTTTCTCGAAAACATAAGCTTTCAAAATTCTGAAAAATAGCTATAAATAGCCCTTAAAATTTCCAACAAGTTTTCCAAACATCGGACGATGGGCACATTTACATGGAAAAAGTTTTTCGAACAACAACTTTTTCATGTTTTTCTTTGAAAAAATACTATTCAATGTTCAATTCGTTACATTTTTATGTATAAATTATCGCATTTTAAATGCTCTGCTAACGTTTTTCTATATAATGTTACAAGCAAAACATTATTTTTTTCAGGAGTCTTCATACAAAAATGACTTATATTCCAAAAACTTTAAAAGATAGAAAGTTGATGTCTGCGACAAAAGTTTATATTATAACAAGATCTAAAACTTTTTCGAATACATTATATCGCTATCTTGACTTTAAACAAAATTAGGATAAATTGAATTTGAAAGAAAATATGAAAAAGTTGTTGTTCGAAAAACTTGTTCGCTGTAAAAGTGCCCATCTTCTGATGTATGGACAACTTGTTGTAAATTGTAAGGGCGCTTCATATATATATTTTTTAGAATTTTTGAAAAATATGTTTTTGAGAAAAATGAATTTTTATTTTTAAAATAACTTTTTTTCCAAAAAAAATTTGGCATTTTTTTGTAAAAATTTAAACAATTTCCTACATTTAATTCTTTGACAAGAATTTTGTAGGTATCATAGTTTTAAAGTTATAAAGTTTTGTAAAAAATTGAGAAAAAAAATTTGCTTTTTCCAAAAAGTAGTCTAATTCTTTTTCGAATATTTTAAACATACAAAGTTGCTTAAATGACCCATGTCTTTACACCCACAACGTTTCACTGCTATCTGAGATGGTGCTGACAACTCCTAAGACGAGTTGGCAAGAAATTCGTCATTTTTTACAATAAATATTTTTTTAAGAATTAGTGGTTGATTTTGTGGTGGTTAATTCATTCAATGGGTTATTAGTTTCTCATGGTCACTCAAAGGATTTTTAGCTCTAATATTACTAATATTTTCTTCCAGTTTCTTCCAGTTTTTTTAAGAGCAATATTCCAGTTTTTTGAAAAATATTATTGGCAACTCTGCATACATGATATGGTTTCTTTCTCGATATCACGTGAACCAACTTGTTATAAGAATGACGTATATTTTAGTAGAAAGTTCTATTGTTGTAATTCGTATTAATAATCCTCAATTATACTTGATATTTACTTAATTTTTTGTCTATTTATTGATAAGAAAAAAATATCAAGTCTACTCACTCAACCTAAATAAAAATTATTTTTCAAAAACATTTGACTATAGAGGTCGATGGCATCGACTCATTCTGGAAAAGGAGTATATTACCCGAAATAGTTTGAGAATTCTTAATCTAAACTCTCCTATTTGACGCATAGTTCGTAAAGTACGTAATAAAAAGAGATAATGCATGCTTTGCATGAAATGCATACAAACGAACTATAGTGTTTATTTTTCAAGTAGCATACTATGCACATTTTTCCAACAACAATATTCTCGATGACCAACCACCGTTTCGCAAGTACCACATGAAATGCTCTAGGGTTATGGGGGTTTTCGCATATCGTTTTTAAGAAAATTCCCGTGAGATCTAGTTTATTTGTACTGATATATTCGACAAATCATCAGTTTGTAATGTTGTTCACATACTCCTAGCGAGGCAAGCAGATATTGTAGTGGCTACTTTACTACCCTACTTACCCTACTTTCTCTCTCATTTCATTCTAATGAAAACATTTTTTTTTGTGGGCGTTTGACTGAATACGCCAGTGACTCAGTTTTAGAAAACATGAGTTTATAATGAAAGATTCGAAGTTCTTCATAACTTGTCCAAATTATCCTTAGGTTCTCTACTCCATAATGCTGGTAACTATGATCATATAGTTCAGAGAGGATTTTCTTTTCTTTTTAAGATTACTATATGAGTACAATTTTTGAAACTGTATTTTACATATTATTTGTTCTGTGTTAATCATTAATCGTTCGTATAAATTGAAATTTGAGAAAATGTTTAAACTTTTGGTGTACTATTTTTTAAAAAATTGTTAGGGGTTGTATCTAGGACACAACCGCATATTTTCGACGTTTACCACTTCGCATATTATTTTAGAATGCATCGAAATTTTTGAAATAGATTATGTTCTTCGTTACGAATAAATTTGATCAACGTCCTTTTACGTTTGATATGATGCCTAGGACTACCAAAATATGTAAACGGAAGAATTGTCGAACGATCATTGTATTTTACATTTTCCTCTGAAATTATTGCACACCTCATGTTTACGTAGTTCTCGAACTGCGAAAGTTCATTCACCACTCGTATCTGAACTGACGATCTTCCCAGGTTTCTCAGTTTAAAAGAACGTTTTAGGGAAACATATTCCGGTCTGCACAACGACACTCGAGCACAAAAGTACTCAACACCAAAAATACCCCCGACTTTATTTGCAAAGCGGATTCCCCCAGGCACATTAGTTTTGAAGTCCGTGTTAGGGAAACACAGCTCAGTAGGAAAGAAATACCCCCGAGTTGCATGTTTTGACAAAGCGCATTCCCCCAGGCACATTGATTTTGAAGTCCGTGTTAGGGAAACACAGCTCGGTGGGAACAAAAATACCCCCGGCTTGCATGCAGCGTTGCCAATGTTCCAGTTTAAACTGGATTCTTCCAGTCTTTTTTCCTCGATCCAGTTAAACAGTTAAGCCCTGAAATTTTCCAGTTTTTTTAAATATTGTCCAGTTTTATCCAGTTTTTTTTTATATGGTTGCTTCATTTTACGCAGGCCCTCCCGCTGCTTGGTCCGCTGGACGAATGAATTTGACAAATTCAGCTTATTGGCGACCAGGGCCCGGGCCGAACTTCTCGGATCACGTCTAAACTGCTTAACTACGCGCTTGTGATCTTTTTCACTGACGGAGCATCCATTTTTGCCGTTCTTCACCTTCCGGTCGATGGTTAGGTTCTCGATGTATCGTTTTAGTACTCTGCTGACCGTGGATTGGACGATTCCCAGCATCTTATCGATGTCCCGATGTGACAACTCCGGATTCTCGAAATGAGTGCACAGGATTAATTCACGACGCTCTTTTTCGTTCGACGACATTTTTCCAAATTTACGAAAAATTGACAGTGAAGCATGGCCAACGTGATCTATACACTCTTATCTGATTATAAGCGAAAGCTGAAGATATAATTCCTAAACATTAAATTTCTACAGCGTTTTTTCCGTGATGCAATTTGATGTGACACACCCTTTATGCGGGAAAGATTATTTTTAGGTATCCTGAAAAGGAAAACCTGTACAATTAATTGGATCGGCTATACATTCTATTATTTATGGCATCTTTTCCTATCGGAATCCAATCGCAACGATGGAAACTTAACTGTGGGAATCCTGAGAAGGTAACTGAGAGAACTTCTCGAAAATTAATCATCTCGGTATTATTCATAGCGTATACACTTTATAGAACTCCATTCGTGACGGCGGAGAGTTATTAATAGGAAACCTGGAAGGATAACCAGAAGAACTCTAAAACTAATCGGACTGGCAATATATCGAACTCTAATCTGGAAGGGGAGAGTTATATTTTGGAAACCTGAGAAACCGAGAGAACTCCTCTAGGAACTTGAAGATATTATGCATCGCGCGTACGTTTTATAGGAATCTCATCGGGACGGAGGAGAGTTATTTTCGATAACCTAAAAGGTAACCGAGAGCTCCTCTGAATCCAATATTCCCGGCGATCGAACTCCAATCGCAACGGCGGAGAGTTATCTTTCTCTAGGTAGTAGCCACGAATAGTAACTTACAACCGTTCTTCTTATGGGCTTTGGGATGTTCTTTTTCGGACTTGGTACCATAGAGATTCGTCATTCGCAGGAGAAGTTTTTTATTTCATATTCTTCGTGAGTGCGAAAAAAATAGCTACGAAGATGGTCAAAAAACACTACAGAAATGTCAAAATTCGAGAAGGAAAACCGTGTACGTCAGTTTATCTCATTGTCGAGCAAAAAAATACGAGAGTTTTTAAGTTTTATCCAAATAAAACCATATTTTTTAGAGGTTTTGGAAGAAAAGATCCTCAAATGTAGTTTCACAGTAATGTTCGAGTGGTGGAAAACGTTATTTTGATCTACTCGAATGGTGAATTGATGGTTTATTTCGCTATTTTATGATCTACTATACGCTTCGAATGGAATACTATTTCTCGGACATTGGAATAAATATAAAAAATGATTTCAGATTAATCAAAGCCGAACTTTTTAAAGTAAAACGATTTCACGGGATCCAGTTTTCTTCCAGTTTTTTTAAGAGCAATCTTCCAGTTTATTGAAAAATATTATTGGCAACCCTGCTTGCATGTATATTTTCAAAGATGATTTCCAGTAGAGATGTGCCATCCGCTCATGAGCTGTTCCGAAGAATCGACTCTTCGAAGTGAGTTGACGCGGAACAGCTCGCAAAAAAAACAAACAGCTCTTCCGCTCACTTTGATAATGATGCAGAAGGAAAAACGCTGAAGAATTGCAGAGAGTGTGTGAGCTGTAAGATTCAAATGAATTGAACGCCTCTCGCTCTTCGTGTTTTGACATCAGTTCAGTTTCATTTGTTTCTTGTATTTTCAACTGATATTCGCGTTGAAGGCATTGGGTTTTGCTTACCAGTTTAGGGGGCGCCAAAAATAATTGTTGACTTTCAGGCAGAATGAACACCTTTTTGACATTGAAATTATGAATGAAAATTAATTTCTGTGTATCAAATTAGTATTCTATTTCAATGAAAATCACTTCGTTGCAGGCGGTGAAAATTCTCATAAGAAATTAGTTTTTGAAGACAATATTATAATCTAATGGAAAGTATCAGTAAAATGTCGGAAATGTATAGACAAATGGTTAAATAAGAATCAGGAATACGTATTTCAAGTAATTTAATAACATGGTGTGTCATTTAAATTTTAACATTTTAAAACTTGGTTCGTGTCTTCTAATACGATAAAGATTACACCATCGAGTTTGGGACCCAAATTAAAAGTCGCCAACAGACGTCGACACTGACAACTGAGCTGAGCTCATAAAGAAAAGCTCTTTTAGATGAGCTGAGCTGATCTTAGCTGTTCATCATGATGAGCTGGGTTGCACGCCTCTAATTTCCACAGGTACATCGATTTTGAAGTATGTTTCGGGGAAACCGTAAATCGGGGTAATTAAAAACTTTGCAGTTAGGGCGTTTAGATAACGTTTAACTTTTACAGTTATTCAATTGTTACGAAAAATAATATTTTATTAATTGTGATAGATGCGTAGAAATATTTCCTATCAATTGATGCAAACATCTTTCCGATCTGTTAAGAAATGTTCGAGTTATAAGTATTCAAAATACGGGTAAGGTTAGCACACAAATCGGAAGAACAAATGTATGGGAAAAAGGAAGTTCTTCCAGTTTTCATGAATTTTTTTTTTAATTCGTTTATTTTTACAGGCTCAATTACTTAAGTTTAAAGGAGCCGAATTCTTCAATATAATTTTAAAACTATATAAATAAACAATTTTCTTACATCTATGGTTAGTAAGGTGGAAAACCGATTACTCGCGGTGTACTCGAGTTTAGGAGGGTGACATATTTTTAGGAGAAGGATGGGATATAAGGAAATTGTAACAATGTTGATGAACACTCATTTCTTAAATCTATTCGTATATCTATAGTGTATTTACATTTCAACTTATTCTACTATTTATAGCAAGGGGACAAATTACCCGCAAAGGAAGGAAAGGAGGGTATAAGGATGTAGGGACAATCACACACGAAGATCTATAGCTTTAAGGAAAACATATATATGGGACATGTAATCAAGGTCTAACCGAGCCAACACATCTCTTACCGGCACATTGGGCTGTCTTCCTCGGGCCCGAAGGGAGTTTTCTAAATTCGATCTGGCGACCAGATACACCTCGCACGACCAAACAACGTGCTCGATGTCGTGATAACCTTGGCCACAAACGCAGAGATTGCTGCTGGCAAGATTGAAACGGAAGAGTAGTGCATCTAACGAACAGTGATTGGACATGAGTCGGGAGAAGGTGCGAATAAAGTCCCGACTTAAGTCCAGACTTTTGAACCATGGTTTGAGGCTAACCTTAGGGATAATCGAGTGAAACCACCGGCCCAATTCATCTTCATTCCACTTGCGTTGCCAGTTAGCGATGGTATTTTAGCGGACTAAAGAATAAAATTCATTGAAGATGATTTGACGCTGATAAATATCGCCTTCAATTGCACCTACCTTTGCCAATGAGTCAGCCCTCTCATTACCCGGAATTGAGCAATGTGAAGGGACCCAGACAAAGGTAATGACATAACAACGTCTGGATAAAGCACTCAAAATTTATCGTATTCTCTCAAGGAAGTACGGCGGATGCTTTTCCGGCCTCACTGAATGGATAGCTTCGACAGAGCTAAGACTATCCGTTACAATGTAATAGTGTTCAACATGTCGTGAGGCGACGCTCTCCAGCGCTTCGTATATCGCTGCCAATTCAGCAATATATACCGAGCAAGGATTCTGAAGACTGTGTGAGGTGCTAAAAATACGTTGAACACTCCAAATCCTGTGGACTCATTCATAGAGGACCCATCAGTAAAGTACATATTATCACAATTGATACGTCCATACTTTGCATTGAAGATCGAAGGAACGAACCCCAATCCAAGATAATCTGGATTTTCATGGATTTTCTCCTTCATGAACAGATCGAAATGTACAGAGGAATTGATGTGGTCAGGAAAACAAACACGGTTGGGAATATTCGAAGAAGGAACAACCTGCATAGAGGTGAATTCATGATATGAACTCCTCATAAATTTAACAATTTAGAGATTAGTGAATTGTAATGTATAGCATATCAAACGAATCTCAGAGAACTTCCGATTCGATTGGTATGCATATCATGAGAATTCGTTCACAGTGAAAATAGTTATTAACGCTAACTTTATTTCATTAAACGTGACCTGTTTTCTGATTTGGCACCCTTCCTGAAAGACGTAGTTCTACGTCAAAAACTCATATGTCATAAGTCATGTGATCCGCGAATATGTACGAAGTATTAAAAGTACCAAAGGTTAACCATAATTGATTCTGCGTTGGAATCGCTCCAATATTAAATGTCATATTTCCGTCATATTTTCACCGCCCAAATACACGGTTGACGTGAGCGCATACCGCGTTTTTCAATTAAATTGAAATAACAAAAATCATAAAAGCCCTTCGGCGTACTTTTCTTCCGTAATATTTATTAAATAGAGACAGATGAATTCATATAAATTGTTCATAGTCATGATTTTTCAAGTAAAAGCAAGAAAAAATCGTTTTTTATCACCGATTGGCGTTGTTGGTTACGTCAACCATGCATATTTGGGCAGAACAGTGTACTACACAATCGAACCATATCCAGAAGTGGGAGTCATCAATATCATTCCAAGTCAGTCACAGAATTATCTCTACACTCTACCACATGTCGATGTTACAACATTCACATTGGTACAGTCAATTAATATCTCAATCGAGATGTGATCTTGGCAAACGTAAGATGTAAAACTGTCGTAAATAATTCATACTCGAAAGGATAACGGACAGCTTCAGAACCGACTTCGACGACCCATAGAAGGCGAAATAAAACAAGTAAAAAAACACCTCCCAAAGCCACTTTCGTTCGCTGTGATGCAATCTTGTCACAATCGTCGCTATCAGCCCCGTTTTGTAGGCTCTATTATCTCGATTTTCATAAGTGCTTTTCGATGTAGAGGGTTTCAACCGGCAATTCCTTTGGGTCGTACAGGTGGTGTCGGCGGTATTTCTTTTTATCACCCTTCGCACATTGGCTCATCACTCGGACACGGGCAATCGACACACCACCACTTCGAGAGTCCTCGATTTGCTCCCGCCGCCAAAAGATAGTCCCAAACGACCATCGTGACACATTCCTTCCCCCCTCCCTGAGGGCTGTGTGTGTGTTAACGAGTGGTTTCTACTCAATTTACCGATCAACGATGGGGTTTAATGTCCATTATAATCCTATTATCACGATATATCTTGATTTGCATATCTGCTTGCTTGCCTCGCTTGG
The DNA here is from genome assembly GCF_029784135.1 of Toxorhynchites rutilus septentrionalis. NCBI lineage: Eukaryota > Metazoa > Arthropoda > Insecta > Diptera > Culicidae > Toxorhynchites > Toxorhynchites rutilus. The sequence continues at coordinate 95,983,222 of NC_073746.1, read as the reverse complement.
CGAAGATGCGGATTGTTTTGTCATTCGATTCCTTGCAAGGCGGGAGGACGATTCCCAACGGGAACATCGTCAAACACTTGCTTGCTTCGGTTGTCCTCTACCGATGTTCCGATGTTTTTTTCTGTTCCATTTGCTTTGCCGCGCCAATGGCTGTCCATTCCACGGTTTGACTCATGGAGTTGGACCTTTTTTTTCGCCATGCTTTCGTCCCTGCCCTACGGTGTCGGAACCGAGACGACGACGACGGTGAAAACGGCAATGATTGGGGTGCGCATGATGAGTTGAGTTTGTCCACCGCTTGTCCACAAACGGTTCGCCGCCATCGGCCCCAAAAGAGCGAGCGATACATAATCATTGCGGTTGTCGTCGTTGCGTTGTCGCACAGCATGTAGGCCATTGATAGCCATTTCGCCCTGTCGGGTCCCAAACGGTGTCCTCCATCTGGAGATCAGACGTATGGCCGAATGCCGCTCTTCGCTGATAAGATCGAAGACTGCCGTTGGTGAGGCGAAGGGGGACTTTGAGAAAGTGATAGTTTCCGCCGGTTTGGCTGACGGTGGTAATTCAACGCTAACGTCACTTTCAATTACCGACGCTGATAGAGACGGATGATTAGCCATGATTTCCGATGTGATTGCAAAAGTCTCCGACTCCAGCTGCGACAACTCCGAGGCGTATAATTTGTGCTTGGAGTGGTTAGTGGCTATATTAGTTGAATTAGAGGAAGATAAAAAAAAGACCGAGCTGGTTTGCATGAGAATTTCGTTGAACCGACAACCGACCCGAGTGAGAGGAAGTCAGCGGAGGAATGACACAAATAAAACGCAGTCGTCACATTTATGTCAATTTATCATTCATCACATCGCTATCTTCGCGGTCCCTCGGCGGCGGTCCCCGAACTTGACTATTACAATGGGTATCAAGTGTAAGCGCTCGCCTCCTTTCCATCAGTCTGTCATCTGGTGGTGGTGCCTGCTCTTGAGTGTTCCAGCGGATGGAACCGGGATGGAGACAGGAAAAGAATGACGGGACAATAAAAGGAGAGATATTACTTTATTGTTCTTTTCAACGTTTCCTCGGGGCTTACATTTTATTAGCCTGCCAAAGCACCATCCGCGGTAGGAAACGCTCGGCTCGGCTCTCGGGCCGTCTCTAAAAGTCAGGTTAATTGACCAGAATTTTTATCAGCTGCCGACATTCGGAGTTCGGAGCCGTTGGAGTTGACTGTGGTTAGGGTTTATGAGGCGTGAAGGCGAGTGAGCAAACAAGGGCCCCGTTTTCACCCGGTCCTGCACCACGTCCTAGAGCGGGGTGAAGTGGGATTGCGACGTAAAATTCGATGAATAGCTGAGCCAGCAAGGGATTTCAGACAAGAAACGGAAGTAATTTAGAATATCTGCGGAATGAGTTTGTGCTCAGTCGGGCTGAAAAATGCCTCCGCAACGGGAAAGCCACTCGCCGAATGCCAATCTGACAGTGAAGAATATTTCAATTATTGGGAGAAATGAGTCTCATTAACGAGAATGGGCACCTTTTCACGGACGAATTCTTCGACAGGGGAAGAAATGATTGGTGGGAATTTGTCTCAATAGCTAATCAAATTCCCGCTTAATACTGCTGCCAGGATGGTCGAAAGGTGCTTCTTCAAAGGCTATAAAAGGCTAGGTAAAAAAAATTCTCCACCGAATTTGATTGATCAGGCCGGCTATAAGTCGTGTTAATTAAGAGCAGGATGAACAGGGTTTAGTACACTTTTATAGATCAACATAATTTGAACGACAATATAATGTGTAAGAGTGGTATGCGTTCAATAAATTGTCGATATTCAAAGATCCGTTTTTCAGCTTCTTTTGTCATTCACTCATCTACAAAATATCGACGTCTAAAAAATTTATAAAGCGATACGAGACAAATTCGTAAGAATGTGTTTGACTAGGTCTTCTATTTCTGCCCTGGGGTGTAAATGTGAAATTTCGAAAACCGCAGTTTCATAATTTTGAGCGTTAATACCACTTTTCCGGCTGAACGAAGTGCTATGATAACCTCTTCATTCGAAAGATAAAAGCCTTGAGAATGATGTTTGTTACCTATTGACCTAATACTTATTCCAACAGATCGAAATCTGCATTGCTGCTCATGAAATACTAAAAATATGGTTACTCAGTTGAAATTTAATTCAATTCGAGATTGGTCAGCGGTTGATGCATGTCGTCGGCTGGTACTCTTTTGCTTTTCTGTATTGGAGAGACTTTGAAGCACGAAACTTTGTTCACCTCTATTCTGTGCTATGAAATATGTGTTTGTCACTTCACATTTTGCAGTCCTACGTTACCAATGCGGTCGTGTCTTGCATACCACGTTTAACATCTTGAGGCATTTATATTTGAAGAGAAACGCGGATGATGCAAGAACACCTAACTTTATATTCAGTTGGTCACAGAACTCAAATAATACAAATACAACAAATACAATACAATACAACGAGTTCTGCGACCAACTGAATTATTGCATTCGATTAGTGTGGAACTAAAAGAGTAATAAAAAAAATAATTAAAACTTGTTGCTCAATGCGACATGATATGGGTTTTCAAAAGAAAGTTTGAGCCTAACGCGCGTTTGGTGGGCCTGGACTAAAGTTAATAATGAACACTGGCAGAAAACTGACACTCAATGAATTTTTATGTAGGATCTGAAGTGGATACTGGAATTGGGATAGTTCATTCAGAATTGTCGTAAACTTTCTTTCATAAGATGGTTATATCGATCATTCCTGATTGTAGCAGATCTTTTTAATGTCCTAAGTAGGAACTTTTGGATATTGGGTTCAATTCCCAATCATTCAAGGATCTTCCCGGGTTGGAAATTTTCATGACATGTCTTGGAAAAAAACTTTCTCTATTGACAGATATTTATGCCTGCATCAGAGCCAGTTCGCTTTGTTTTTTTTTTTAATAATACTGGTTTCTTAATATATCCAAAAATAAACATTATCTGTAGGATAAATCGTTCTGCTCAAACCTTTGTAAACCTTTGAGGTGGGCCATCATCATCTTTAAATACAGTTAACGCAAATCAGATCTCGTTTCTATGAAATATTTTTATCGTTAATACCATTTTGTCTCATATTCCGAACACTTAAGCTGTGATGGCCATTGAACAGTGTCGCATTACTCAAAATGGTACTCTTTCGTGAAATTAATTTGATTTTTGGATGCAATAGAGCCTTCTTTTTCATTTGACTACAATAAAATTGATTCACAAATACATATTCATGGTGAAAAACCAAAAATATGTTTAATCACTTTTGTCTCAAATTCCGAACACCATTTTTGCCACTGACTCATATTCCGAACATTTTTGTCTAAAATTCCGAACTTAACATGAAAACATCAAACAAAATAGTTGAAAAAACTACAAGAACTGGAAAATTAACGATGCTTGTTTTTTTACAGAATTTGCTAACGCAAACATTTTATCATTGGTTTTGACTGTCACTTTTTTGCAAATGCTCAAGAATATCAATTATAGGCTGTATCGATACCTGTAAATGATGTTAAAATGTAGTCTATAACGCAAAGAATTTCGGGATTTTGATTATTCAATTATTTAACATTAAAGTTCAGTAAATTTACATTTGAAAATGAAGTTTTCGGAATTTGAATCATGGGTAGAAACTTGATTCATATTCCGAACACTACTTCAATATTAATTTTGATGAAGATTTCTGCACAACATATCATTTTTTTCGCCCATTTATTGTAGGTTCATATATTCTCTAGCACTTAACATAAAAACAACAAACAAAATAGTTGAAACAACTGCAAAAACTGAAAAATGAACGATGCCTGTTTTTTACGGAATTTGCTAACGCAAACATTTTATCATTGGTTTAGACTGTCACTTTTTTGCAAATGTCTAACATTATAAATTATAGGCTGTAAATGATGTCAAAACGAAGCCTATAACTCAAAGAATGTATGTGTTTTCATTATTCAATTATTTATAACATAAAAGTTGAGTAAATTTACATTTAAAACGGAAGTGTTCGGAATTTGAGACTGTTCGGAATATGAGACAAAACGGTAGCTATTTTTTGCATACCAATCGAACTTGAACTTCTATCAGATTTGTTTGATATGTTATACATTACAACGTCCCAACTCGTAAATGGTTTGAATTAACTAAAGTTGGAAGCATTCCCATTTTCTCATACATTTGTATTGAGCTATCTAAGCTTTCAATAACCAGCAACTCACAAGATTACACCACTACGTACAATATTTATATACCACTACGAATCAGCCACGCGTAAATCGATCGCTCGAAATTCGGTGAACAATCACTGCAACGAGCGAACGGACACTGTGGACACTTTATTATATTCGCAGCATATAGTGAACTTCTATTTCCGAAACTGAACAAATTAGGATATAAAATTTTGCGAACATTGATTGATTTTAAAAAAAAGTAGCTTGAAGAACTGAGCTCCATTCCCTAAAAAGCGTTTCAAAAGCACTTGGATGATAGGGAGATACATTGATATAAGGGTATTAATTCCATGCCAATTTGTTCGTAACTACAAATCCGAGGAGACGGATCGATGAATAATAAGCCGCGACGGTTTTCATGCCGTCTGGTAGAGAGTGCTTTTGTATTTTCTGCAACGTATGTTCAAAATATAGCCTTTTCCATGCAATCAGTTTGAGAAACGATGCCAGTATTGCTTATCCTTTGAGTTGTGTCAATAAGAGTTCAATAGCCATACCCTTTCGTCACTACAAAGTCCGAAACAGACAAATAAAACTTGATGAATTTCATCGTTAAATACGATCAGTATATTTTCGAAAAGTTAAGACCACGAAAAATTAGCATTTCGTAGAAATAATTCACACAAACCATTAACTCCATTAACAGTATATATTCGATCGTGTATATTAGGGATCCAATGAAAATGGTCATCTCGAATTTCAAAAAGTTACCCCATAAAAAATGTTCACCACCTCGAAAAAACACCCTAAGCAAAATTTCAGCTCAATCGGACTTAAGGGAGAGTGGCGCAAAGCGGTCAAAGTTTTTGGTGCGTGCCATCGTGGAATGCAGACGTCTTTTTCGATCGCTCAGTGGTTAATTTTCTGTTCGTCACTCTCTCCGAGTACTGATTGATGATTTAACAGGAAGAGTTTCTGTGTATTGTCCGAAAGAATTCTAGAAATTTGTAATTCCGCATTCGCAAGAAAAATTGTGAAAATATATATGATTAATTTTATTTGAAATGTGTTATCAAGCCAAGTGAGCGAAGCATTTTTTGTTTGTGAAAGTTTTCGTTTCATGTTCGCTCGTATTCCGGGACGCTTGCGTATATACTAGTATGTGTGTGTGTGTAACGAAAGAGAGAGAACGCGCGTTCACGCAGAGAAATCGTCGGTCAAGAGCTAAGTATTTTACCTTTACTCTCCTTATCTTTACTTCTTTCTCTCTTTCTCATTGTATCTTCTTGAATTTCCCAATGCCAAAACTACCCTCACAGTGTCCCCTTTGGAGAATTTGTGAGCGAGGAGCGGTTGTGAGCAATGTGGTACTCACAACTATATACAATATATTGAGAACCATTTTGATGCGAATTTTCATCCTACGCTCTCATATTTGCATAAATACGCTTCTTTTTCACCTTCGCGCCACTCTAAGGCTACGGTGATACTGCCTGCAGCTTCTTACGAAAATAAGGCTGCACGAAACGCATACAATCGTGAGAAGTAAACAACCACATAGAATTGTATTGGTGTGGTTACATTGCTTCCCACTTGCTTCGTTCGAATTCGTCAGCTTCTATCGAACAAAATTGTTTGTTTCTTTTCGTCAGTTATCGCACAATCAAGTTTTCGTGCGTACTCCGAGCCAATGTAACCTTACCCTAAGGCTTGTGGGGCGCACTGCGTATAAAACAAGGCAATGCATACTCGACTGCGAATTGGTAGTTTGAGTGTAGACGTCATTATTATTTACGCTGTATTTATTAAATGTCATGATGTCATTATGTATGCGTCAGTTTTACACTTTCTTTTCTAAGAGATTTGATATTGTGGGAATTGTATTTGTTATAAAGGGAGGTTGCCTCTGGATATCCTCCGCCGTGGAATTTTCAAATGTGTTCAAAAAGTTCACGACTCAAAATGTATCGTCGATATATTTTATTATAGATGTATGTTCCCGGTGACTTTCTCAGGTCGCCTTTGAAGAAAATAAAAATATTGTGACGCGAAATATGTCATACCGATGATTTGGAGTTTCAGTTTTATTATAAATGTATATTCCCATAGATGTTTCCGCTTTCGGGTATTCGAATAGGCGAAAAACAGAAAAAAACACGCCGTGAAAATATTTTCGTTACGATTTATCATAGAGATACATTGCCGGTGACCTTCTTAGGTTGCCCTTGGTGAAAAATCAAAAAGAAATATTGAGACGCAAAAAATATCGTCGATGCATTTTATTATAGGGATGTGTTCCCGGTGAGCTTGTCAGTTTCCTATTGGATATCCTCCGCCATCGGGCGTTCGAATGTTTGAAAAATATTCAAAATTGACAAAAAATGTTCGACCCCAACGAATCATGAAAAATCGAGGGTCGCCGTGTTATAAAATACATTCGATTTCATTTCGTCGAATGATTGAAAACCGTGTGCACAGAATCACATCACTTACCGCAGTGAATCCTGATTTTTAACCTATCCCACTAACAAATATCCCTCCCATGATAAACGCTAGGGAACCACGCTATAGAGGCGACCCTTCTGGCCTTCGGGCGGCGAATATCATACTAACATTCCTTACCTTCCCCTGGTGACTGTAAGGACGTGGCCGGCGTCGTTATTGACTATTTAAAGCTCGAATCATCGAAAATTGCCCAACGAGAATGATTTGCTAGTCCCAAGCGTCATTCTGTGTGTTCTTTGTGAAATTTGGTTGGTTCAGGTCAATCACGGAGAGCAACTACGAATTGTACAGTCTATCCTAGCTCAAGCTCAAGTGGCGCAAAGCGGTCAAAGTTTGAGGTTTTGGAAAATCGAAAAATCACCCAAGGTGGGAGTAAAGGAAATCGGGGTTTTTGATTTTTTTTTATGCCAAATGTCCTATAATTGCATGAAACGTCGAGATCTAGTGTCATCTAGGAATTTTTTTTTGCAAAAATCGGCACTCTGGGACGGCATATTAGCTCATTCGGACTTCATTTACTGGAGCCACAAACGTTATCATTTGAGTTTTTTTTTGAAAAACGAAAAAACGCCGAAAATTGAGGTTTTCAAAAAAAAATGTGATGCCATATGTCTTAAAATAGCATTACTCGTCGAGATTTACAGTTACAGTTTTTTGGGACTTGGTCGTTTTTCCGCCTGCAAAATCGATTTTCGGTGATTTTTCGTTTTTCAAAAAACTCAAATTTTAACGTTTGTGACTCTAGTAAATAAAGTCCGAATGAGCTTTCATTGGCACCCTAAACCATACTTTTCGTTTCCTATTCCGAAAAAAAATAAGTCCCAGAGTGCCGATTTTTGACAATTTTTTTTCGGGATGGCATTAGATCTCGACGATTCATGCCATTTTAAGATATTTGGTATCAGAAATTTTGTTTGTCGAAAACCACGATTTCCTTTACTTGGGTGATTTTTCGATTTTCAAAAAACTCAAACTTTGACCGCTTTGCGCCATTCTCCCTTAAGTCCGATTGAGCTAAAATTTGGCATAGAGTGTTTTTTCGGTTGTGTCCCATTCACCCGAAACACGTTTACCCGAAACACATTCACCCGAATGTAACAAATACCCGAATGCAACATATACCCGAATCCACATTTACCCGAATGCGACAAATGCCCGAATGGACATGTACCCGAATGTGACAAATACCCGAATGCGACATTTACCCGAATGTGACATTTACCCGAATGCAACATTTACCCGAATGAGAAGGGAAGATCCCAACAAATCAGATTGTGAGTTTCGTCGAATCTCCTGTTGATAAATAGGATTAAATCAAAACAACATGAAAAAGCAATAAGTGAAATAAGAAATTGTAATGAGGAAATTTGAAATTGATTTTGAAGACTTCGCGGTGTTATTTTTGAAATTTAGTATAGGCACAATTGACATGCCATCTTCTTTTCTTTCCGTGTTGAGCTTTAAGGCCCTGAGATCGTTCAAAAATGAGAATGGGTTATGGATTATTTCGAAATTTAAGCAGGTAATTTTAACATAAAAATATAACCATAAATGCTATGACAATGTGAAAAGAATTGATAAAAACGTATTTACCACCACAGCGCAATGTTTATCATGAATTTATTAATTTGTTATCTATCCTGAGATCTACGTAATGTGGGCGAAGTCCCCATTTAACGAGGATAAGGAACCGAGGCGGCACCAAGCCGCCGAGATGACGCAATCCGAGTCGGCCGCCGACCCGCCGTCGAAAGCGGCGGTTTCTCGCATGTAAACCTGTGTTCCATCGATTGCCCGGTTTGTTTGAAACATAGGAGACGATCCTTTAGTTAAGTCGGCACACGTTAACCTGGTGCATTACGGTCGGTGGCTAACTCAGATTGCATCACGTTATCGGCTTGAGGCCACCTCGGTTCCTCGTCCTCGTTACATGGGGATTTCTTCCCCATTATAGTGATCTCAGAATAAATTTTATTGCAAAACAATAAATTCATAATATAAATAGCACCTTAGTGTCATAATACGTATGTACCAAGCTTTATTTAAAGTGAACAGGTTGCGTCATCCATATGAATAGATACATTTCATAATACGTTATGGAACTGCATTCTTTCACTTTTTATTATTTTGAAAAGAATTTGATCCAACGCCGCTATTTCCCAAATTGCACTACCCACGAAAAATACGAACTTTTTGGATGGAAATGAACGTACAAGACAACTGTGATCTTTATATAACACTCATCATAAATAAATACAAATACTTCCTAATAATAAAATTTGCGTATTATTCGGATATATCCTTCTTTCGAGTAAGTCTCGCATTTGGATAGATGTTACATTCGGGTTATTATTACATTCTGGTAGCTGTCGCATTCGGGTGATTGTTGCATTCGGGTAAGTGTCAATTCGGGTAGCTGTCGCATTCTGGTATTTGTTACATTCAGGTGAGTGGAATTCGGGTGAATGTCTTTCGGGTAACTGTCTTTCGGGTGAGTGGGTTTCCCGTAAATGTGACACAATCGTTTTTTCGGGGTGGTGAACATTTTGTATAGGGTAACTTTTTGAAATTTTAGGGTCGATTTTTCCCATACATTCATTGGCACCCTAGTGTATATATCCTGAGAAATTTAAAGCTGAATGGACAAAATAAAGCAGTTTGGGTATTCCATTGACCACATTTTTAAACATCTTGAAAGGGTGTGAGCAATATCACTACACAGCAAAATTCAATTATAGTGAAACCCAATCCAAAAGTACTCTATTCTTCCCGGATTTTGTCGCCTTTGGTTTGCCACGGGACACAGCTCAGAGCTACTGTGAGACTGCTCTCTTTATTTTATCGGGATGATACCATCAAATTCAATTTTCCTAACCAGCAAAGCAAGAAACCAGCAAGAGATTGTTTCAAAACGAGTCGAAACAAGATCCCTCTCGAGAAAAGGTTGCATGCAGCCGCAGTGGCAGCAGCAACAGAAGCAAAAAAAAATACTCGTGAAATGAAGACATGAAAGACTAATAATAGCGAGAGGCGACCGACGGCAAAAAAGTCTATGAATAAAATATCAGCACAGTTTCTTTCGGTTGTTATTCTCATCTCAATGTACTGTTTTATGATGTCGTGTCTGTCTTTCAAACGAAAAATTTAGAAACGCATACACACACATACAATGAGAATCAAATAACACTTGAAAGGGCCGTGTCCGGCTGCTACTTAACTTTTTTTTTCTTACCGCTCCCGGTTGACCGAAAATCTCGAGAAAACTTTATACTTTTGTGTGTCTCTACATAAAAACGAGATGAAAATCACGCTGACAATAAGCGCGCACCCAGAAGAAGAGAAATAACAAACGATGTGACAAAAGTGGAATAAAAGCATGACAATGATCATACACAGCTTTGACGGCGAGATATTCGGTGATCTCAATTCAGGGAAGAACGTTCCGAAAAGGCACGCGGTCCACCCTCAGCGACAAGCAGTAGAAACAACGTGGCCGATTCCCGATTTGGAGAGCGAAGCGAATAGGTAATTTGCATATAAAGGGAGACCAGATGTGAACCGGAGATTCTTATCGACGATTTGGGACACGCTCCTGAAGTGGCGGCCTTAGCACGGGAAGATATTTAAATATAGAGCCTTAAACGAACGCCCACAGATTATCAGGTATTCGACAACTGTCCCAGCAGGATTAGCTTTTGACATGTAAATTATAATTTACGATTGCGCTTGAAGCTCGGTGAACGAAGCGAGCGATCGCACAAACAAATCAGACCCAGGGCAAACCGCACAAAATCCCCCTCAATGGGGCGAACATTATGAGCGGGCATACACACTTCACCCGGAGCTTAACAAACGCAAACAATCGACAAAAGAAGAGGAAATCATTACCCACAACCCGTTCACAAACATAAGATTTACTGTAGCCGCAAGCATGCAAACATACTCGTATTGGCATGTCGCAGAAAATAGTCCACACCGTGCCGAATCAATATTTACCCCGAATTTTTTCTGTATCTGTCCAAACATTTACACTCAATTGCTGGGTGGTTTAATAGCCGCATCTGTTTCCTTCAGTGTGCGAGTTCAAAAGATTGACCACCAAACCAAAAGAGCGACGGCCATTAAAACACAAACGAAACCACACGGCATTTCAATTTTAAACTGTATCGAATCGGTGTTTGATGGTTTGAGATCTCCCCCTCTCGTCATCTGCGGGTTGTGGTTCCCGGGATGCAGGGGGATAAAGGAGTGCGGTTAATCGTTTCGTAACCACTTTTATTGACCGTGACAAAATCGCGCCCATCCACCAAAGGCAAATTGATTTCGGCTTGTTTGATCAAACAATAATGCCCAACGCCGAGACGCTTGTCTGGCTGTCTTCGGTAGGTTATTTTTCTGATTAGAATGATTGTCTGTGGTACCGTCAAGGGGGGTGACATGGGGCCAAAAAAGACAGTTTTTTGGAATTTTTAGTGATTTTTGAGTGGTTTATCTTGGTTCTCACCATTTTGAAGGTAGAAGTTTCTAGTTTCGGAATCTTCTAGTAACACATTTTTTCTCGTTTTTTTCTGATTTTCAGTCCAATGTATTCTTGGGAATACCTTAGCAAAATTTTATATTGACACTTAAGACTGTTTTTTTCTCGAAAGTTTTGAGTCAATTAGAGAAGCACATCATCGCAAGTTGTTTATATCGAAGTTATAGCTTTCTACAAATAAAAAATTCAATATTGCCCCTACTTCTTCAATGTTTTTTTTTGTCGAATTTATATTCCACTAAATATGTTTTTGCTTCACAAAATTATGTTTATATTGATGATGATGACTCACCTCAAACCCCTACAAAGGTTTGAACAGGTCGATTTATCTTATAGATAGTATTTATGTTTGCATTAAAGTTAAGAGACCAGCATTATAAAACAAAAACAAAAACGAACTGACTATGTTGCAGGCATTAATTTTCTATTAATCGAACATTATAAATTGGGGAAAATTGTAAAAAAAATGTTTCTATCCGTATCGACATTAACATAATCATATTCTCAACTTCAAGTCCAAAGTTTTTTCAATACCTTTCAGTAACTCAAATAAAGAGCGTAAAATTTTCTTTCTCCAAGAAAATTGCTCTTTGGGCTCCCTAGAAACAGTAGGCGAGTTTGGTTTTGCTAGTTTGAATTTAGTCAAAGCAAAGATGGCGTCGAAACAGCACATGCTCCGCGAACGCATTGTACGGTTCTACGAAACGCATTTCCAGCAAGGAAAAAAGTTCACGGTGGCACATTTTAAAGAAGAAAATGTACCTGTCAGTACGGTAGGAAGGTCGGAAGTGGTCGTCCGGTGACGATAATGACGAATCAGAGGAAGACATCGTTAAAGAAGCTGTTTGACAACAAGGACGCAACCAGCCTGCGTGACGCCGGTCGGAAATATGGCTACTCCCACGTATTGATCCATCCGACCCTCAAGATGGAAGGAATCGTCTGCAGGAAGACGACGAGGTCGCCGGAGTACACGGAGGAGCAGATTGAGACGGTTAAATCACAGTGTCGGTGGATGACCAAAAAATACCGCGTCTTTCGTTCTGGACGACGAAAGCTACTTTCCGCTGTCCAAAACGCATATTCCAGGAAATGATAATTACTACTCTAGCGACAAGTCATCCACACCGCCTGAAGTGAAATACAAGTTCAAGCACAAGTTTGAAAAAAAGGTTATGTTGTACATCGCCATTTCCGACCGGGGCATTTCAAAGCCTTGGTTTAAGCCGAGCGGTCTGGCAATCAACCAACAAATCTATCGAGAAGCGTGCCTCGATAAAATCTTGCTGCCGTTCCTGAACGAGCATCACGCGGATGGGAAGTACGTCTTCTGGCCGGACAAGGCGTCTTCCCATTACGCCAAGAAGACGCTGGCGTATCTTGAGGAGAAAAAGATACCGTTCGTGCCGAAAGATCGTAACCCAACAAACTTGCAGTGCCGCCCAATAGAGGATTTCTTTGGCTCACTCAGTGCCCTAGTGTATAAAAACAATTGGAGGGCCAAGGACACGAAGCAACTGACTACAAGAATCCGGAAAATGGACGTAAATGCCGTACAACCTTCTTATGAGAGCATCGCGACAAAGTTGCGTCGAACAGCAGACCACGGCCCTTACTCAAACATTCACTGACATTTTTTTGAAGAAAATACATTATGTTATTAATAAAAAATACTGAAATCGAAAAAAAATTTTTTTTTCCAAATGTGATTGAAAAAATTCTCATTTTTTATTTAACCCCCGTTATATAAAATGAACAAAATGGGCCCTAAAACACTTCCCTGTGGCACTCCGAGTGGGCTACCAATGGGATCGGAAACAGAATAATTGAAACGAGTCTTTTGAGTTCTGTCGCACAAATAGCTTTCAAACCATTTGTACGCCATTCCTACAGTTCAAATGCGCTTCAATGTTTGTTACAACAAGGGCCTAGAAATTGTTTCAAAAGCGTGTTTAAGATCCAGGAATACTGCAAATATAGTCTCTTTCGCCTCGATGTTCTCTTTCCATTTTGCTAACACCAGGTTCAGTGCGGTTTCACAAGAGTGTCCCTCTCGATATCCCGACTGTTATGGTATTAGCAAATTGTTGTTATCTATGAAATCAATCAGCTGACCTTTCACAACAAGTTCTAACAGTTTTTCTAATATGTGCAACATGTTAATAGGGCGGTACTCTTCGGCTTTATCCGTCCCATTAACTTTGGGGATTGGATTCAGGTTCACTAACCAACTCAATACTTTGGTTGATCAATAGAACACTATTAACGAAATAACTGTTAAATTTATCTGCAATAATGTGGTCTGACTGTTCTTCTGACCCTCCGAAAACTATGGAACACGGTATACTATTTTTAGAATTTTATAATGTTTTCAATATTTCCATAGTCCTTTGCTATTATTTTGATGTTTATCGATTTTCCCGTGTACATATTCACATATAGTCTTTTTCAAGGCCTGTGAATATATGTTTCGCGCCAAAGTGTATATATTCCAATCATTTTCTAAATTAGTTCTTACAAACATTCTGTACTTTTTGTCTCTTTTGCGTTTGAGGCGCAGCAAATCCAAAGAGTACCAGCTGATCGAATTACTTTAATCAATATATTTTCCAACTATTAATTTATTCGTATACTCTTTCAAAGTATTAATTAGAACATCTGCTATATCATTCAGATGTCCAGTAGTTGCTTCAAAATCCAGACTTGCCGACACAAGTTGAGACATAGCTTCTCGAGAAGATTGTTTCCAGCATTTGATCTTTATTTTGTTTCTATCACAGTCCTTCTGTCCATTCTTGATGTTAACAAAAATTTTCTCATGGTCAGTTATTTTAAATTTGGCCTTTGTCGAAGAATGAACAGTAGCAAAATTTGAAAAGACGTGATCAATTAGAGTTTTACTATATTTAATTATATAATGCCTGCGAAATTGTGAACTATGACGTCAGCACCATGTTCCAGAAATTTGAAAACGATACCCTGTAAATTGTCTCCAGATATAAACTGAAGGAATCATCTTTCTGGTTATATGTGCTTTTATAAATAATATATAAATAACAATTTATTTATTTGCATTTCAATTAAAGTTCTGCTACTTTATACATATGACACAGTTTTGTAACTTTCAGAATACATTAGACTACTGTAGTATATTTTAGTGGATTTAAGATAACCGCTGTAATTTCTTCTATTTTTAACAATTTATATCAAATACCCAAAATACCCGAAGGTTCTTCATACACCATGACAAATATATTTTGTCACAAACCGAACTCTCAATATTTTTACGGAAGAAGTAAAAATAAAAATTCAGTTTTCAGTTTTTTATTACCTCTTTCTGACCGTACATGTCTAAGTCGTTTGACGAAAGCAACACGCGCTGCGCGCACATGGTCCATCCGAATATCATCCCATATTTTGGAGATAACTTTCTTAAATTGAAGTTAGCTTGTGCTACAAAAGTCATCAAGCTTTGAAGCATGTTAGACCAAACAAAATAATTTTATGGATTAATGTCGGAAGAAGATGAAAGCTATTCATCCTTGGTAATAAAATCAGTCAAAATTTCCTGGCACCATTGCTGTACCACCTTTGCTAGATGAGAAGGAGCACCATCTTGTTGAAAACAATAATGTTCATCCCCGAATAACTCTTTTGAGCGAGGAAATACGTTTTGCTCCAAGGCTGTGTCGAGGTAATAAGCTGTATTGATTTTCACACCTTCATCAATGAAATTAAGAGGAAATTTTCCCCTTTTACATATTGCATCCCAAACCATGACTCAAAAAGTCTTGTTTTGGTAGCGTGATACATTATGTTTATAGGCAGATACATCCTCAATATTTGTACTCCATACACGATCATTTTGGCAATTGGAAGACTGCTCCAAAATAAATAATTTTTCATCCGAAAAAAATTTTTTTTGCAGCTTCCGGAACACCAAGAGCCAATTGTTTTTTTGTATTCCTAGAGTCGCATATCTCGCCGCAGGAGTAATCGATGGGATGCTCGATTGACATTGGATTTCTAGTCAATTTCCGAGCAGATTGAGCAGGATTCCGGTGAAGTCGATCCCATCAATCTTTTTTTTTCATCTTTGGTGTTTTCACAGTTCCTTTTATTTCTGATCGTGGTCTGTCCTCGTTACTTACTGTCTGTACACACCTATCTATGGCTCGGTAAACAAATCTTCTGTTGATTCCGAGGTGTTCGAGGCGTCTAAAGATATCTTCAGGATGCAAACCTTCAGAATCTACAGCGATAACAATTTCACTGTCATTTTTTACTATAATAATAGCCCTGTCATTTGACTTACAGATGGCAGCATTCGTATCATATAAAGAGGTTATTGGCAAACCAACAAAATTGTGACCGAACATTTTGTCACGGTGT
The DNA here is from genome assembly GCF_029784135.1 of Toxorhynchites rutilus septentrionalis. NCBI lineage: Eukaryota > Metazoa > Arthropoda > Insecta > Diptera > Culicidae > Toxorhynchites > Toxorhynchites rutilus. The sequence continues at coordinate 95,967,580 of NC_073746.1, read as the reverse complement.
AGATTATGAGCCCGATAAACATCATCTAGTGAAAAAGAAAGCAAAAAAAAAAATCGGTCAATCAACATTTTTCTAATCTCCTTATATCCCATCCTTGTCCTGAAAAAAATTGTCCCCTTCTAAACTCGAGTCAACCGCGAGTAATCGGTTTTCTACCTTACTAACCATAGAATTAGGAAAATGTTTATATACAGCCTTTCCATGCCAAACCGATATAGTGGTTCTCAGATTTTCGTGAGAATTGTGACTTTTGTTCTTTATCGCAAATTATCAGTTTTTTTTTTCATGGTTTTGTTGTGGTAACCATTTCCATTTTAGGGTGGTCCGAAATTTTTTTTTTCAAAAACTCATAACTTTCGAACCACTGGACCAATTCAGATGTTCGACATATTAAATTAAAGCCAATTAGCTGGTCCTTTTTTTTGGAAAAATACTACAGTTGCAGACAATTATAATTATGTTTTCGTTATTATTGATTGTATTTGTTTTCTACAGTTTTCAAGGTCTCGTGACCAAAGACTATGTTTTTTTATATTTTTTCTGGAAAGCATAGCATAGCATTTTATATTTTTTCACATAACATGTCTCGAAACCAGGGAGGCGTTTTTTTGAGTTATGATTTTCCAAAGTTAACCGATGGTCCGAAAAATCATTTTTTCCCATTTTCCACTACAAAAAAATACCATAACTTTTGATCTACTGAACCGATTCAGATGATCGACATATCAAATTATAACCAATGGGTCTTATTTGAAAAAGTATTACACTCTGATTAAAAATGGATTTTGTTTTCGTAATTATTGATTATATTTGTTCTTTATAACTTACATCGTTTCGGGACCAAGGACGCCATATTTTTTTTCATTTTTTTTCTGAAAGTTGAGGTTTTTTCACATAACCTATCTGAATACCAGAGAGGTGTTATTTTTCGTTTTTAAGTTATGATTTTTCAAAGTTAACATGTTTTCAGTTTTCGTTCAATGTTTCTATGCGAATAGACTGTATGTATGAGACTATAATCCAATTAATTGGCAAATGTAATTTTTTTTCAAAAAAAAAAAAGCTAGCTAGTAGGCTTTAATTCGATACGACGATCATCTAATTTGGTTCAGTAGTTCATAAGTAATAAATTTTTGAAAAAAGTAATTTTTGGGAAAAAAGGAAAAATTGATTTTTTGGACCATCGGGTAACTTTTAAAAATCATAACTCAAAAACGAAAAAAAACGCCTCCCTGATTTCGAGATATGTTGTATAAAAAAATCTCAGCTTTCCAAAAAATATATAAAAAAATATAGCGGCTTTGGTCTCGAGACCATGAAAACTATAAAAATAAAATACAATCAATAATAACTAAACCAAAATTCAAATTTTATGCAGCTCTGGTAAAGATCAGCTAATTGGCATTAAATTGATATGCCGATCATCTAAATCAGCTCAGTAGTTCAAAAGTTATGAATTTAAAAAAAAAGTCATTTTTTGAAAAAAGTGGAAAATTTTGATTGTTCGGTCACTCAAAATGAAAATGGTCACCCTAACAAAAAAATAAAAAAAATACGGGTCTAATGATTTGCGACAAAAAACAAAATTTCCACTTTCCACGAAAATCTGAGAACCACTATATCGGTTTGGTATGGAATGGCTGTATATAGCTATAAAAATATAGTTAAGAATTCGGCTCCTTAAAACTTATGTAACTGAGCCTGTAAAAATAAACGAATTAATAAAAAAAAATTGTTACAATTGTAATATTTAATTTTTATTTATTGTGATAGATATGTAGAAATATTTCTAATCAATTGGTGCAAACATTTTTGTGAGTTAGAAGCAAACGAAGTATCTCATTATTTATTACATGTTCAGTGTTGAAATTTTCATTTAACATACCATTTTTTCCTGTTTGACGTAGTCCTACATCAAAAATCGATTGGAGCGAAAAATAATAGAGTTTTGACGTCTCAGAGCAGGCCAGAACAAGAATCTTACCCGAAGTTTTGCGGCTACGGGAGACACTATCAGTGGAGCTCAATTATGAAAACACGATAGATGTTACAACAATTCGTACGTACATTTAGTTTCGCGATGATTAAGATGTATGAGAGGTTGTGAAAGATTTGCTGTTCTTCTTTAAACCAAGTATTTTCTCGTGAATTTTTCATCCAGCATGTTCAAGGACACAGTAGGATTTTTATTTACGAGTTTAAAGGTATTCCACAAACAAAATTCCGTAAAATTTTAGCCGCTGAATATCTGCATCACACCAATAAAAGGATTTATAGTTCTCATACTACTTTTTTATAGTTATTTTACAATCCACGATGCTTTATATCTGCAATATGACAATCAAATATTGTTCATCGTGATGCCATGGGCTTTCAGGGAATTTGTCAGAGAGTGGCAGACTATGGCTGTTTTTTTTATCATTCAGAAATATATTTTTTTCGTGTTTGCATCTCATTTTAGTCTTTTGCGTTACTCGGGGTTACCCTACCAATCTGTTCCGCAGATAATCGGGACTATATTGTATAAATATTTTGTCACGTCTTAGTGCGAAATTTTAACAACTTTTACTGCAAGTGGATTTTGATAATTTGCATACAAATGGAATAGAATTTCGTATAACATTTGTTCGATACTCATAACGGTTTGCCAGTCCTCAAATAGCTCAATTTGACAAAATGTGGAAGCATTTTCATTTTCCCAGAGTGTGCCGCCTTTCCCGTGCTTCCGTTAATATGGGTCACCAAACGTAATGGTGAGGACAATTTTAATAAATCACTGACTCTCAGCAGCAAAGGGGAAGAAAAAATTGCAACGTTAGCTCCGCTCTTGCACCGGACTAGAATATAAGAAAGGATTCTCAAAGCAGTCGACACTTTCATCAAGCTAGGGGTACCCCTCAAAGATGATGATGCGTTATATTGGAGAGAAGCTTCAAATTTTAGAAAATCCTCTAAGACTTTAGAAGTTTCGAAATGACTTTCTGCAAGCTTCGAGATTTGTTTTAGACCTTTTATGCGTTTAATTCGCAGATCTCGTTTCGTTCTGAAAAAATACATATAGGAGGATGTGTTCAAGACACGACCTCATTGTTGACGTAGGATTACGAGTAGGAAAAAGAATTACGATTACGACAGTACGGTTAGGTAAGCATAGAAATAAACAAATGTATACGGAAATGATAATGGTTAAAAGTTCGTTGATCTGAAGAAAAACGACTTGCTGAATGTCGTCAAAATTACCGAAGTGATAAACAAGCGAATTGAAAAATAAATATTTTCGCAGTTTTACGTCAACAATGTGGTTATATCTTAGACACCCCTTCTTTCAGTTATCATCCCGTTATCTTCAGTGAAAATTTTCACATAATATGTCATCCTCAGTTCCTATTAAATTTGATTATAAATTTGAATTTTGTTCACGCATTAGAATTCTATATGGTAGTCGCAACTGTCGGACATGAATTCCGCTTATGAATGGCGATTTCAGATTGAGATGTTTAAAATTTTATAAAATAGATATGATAATGTTGAAGCTAATGACAATCAGAAAGTTTTACCAGAATGTATGAGGTAGTTAACCCATTTTTTTTGCGTAAGGTAACGTCTTTCGTGGACAAATTTGAAAACAAAATTTCGATGACGTCACGTAAAACGTCCAACTTTGAAATTATATTACTCTGACACTCGTTGATGGATTTACGCGGTTTTGCCCCAATCGATTTGGACACTTCCCAAAAATATATATCGATACAGAAAACTATTAAATTTTAGATAGTCAGTCTGTTAAAACAACTTTGAAATGAGAGCAACGAATTCCTCATATTTTTGTGCACATCGCAAGATATTTCCTTAACGGGGATTGCATAATCAAACAACGTGACGAAAACGTCACTGATAATACAAGCAGGTTGCATGGGCTCTCGTATCCGAGCTAGAAAATATTTGTTGAAATTAGCGGCCGTTGCTGAAAGCGGCCAAGCGCAGCTGCGGTCTTTTTCAAAGATATTCGATATCCACATGCAACAAATACTGTAACGTAATCCTACGTCAACCACGCGGTCTTGCAGATAAACGTAGAATTAAAGTTCTAACAGATGATAAAACCCGTTGAACATACATCCTGAAATACAGACAATGCATTAGAAGAATGATTAAATATCAAAAAAATCAAGAAAAGAATTTTATTTTTGTCTGATTTTGTTTGTCTCTTCTTTGTAATATAATCAATTGTAATATAACGAGATTGAAACTATTTAGATTATTTAAAATTCTCTGGGGTAGAATGAGTGGCTTTGAAACAACAATTAGCTGTTTTATTATTCAGAGTAAACCGTTCTACAATTGAGAGCATAAATTCAATCAATTTTAGATTTTATATTTACAGGAAACGCGGTCATTCGAATATCATTTTCCGAATAAAATATTTATTTGAATGTTATAGAATATAATCCCGGATGAAAAAAAAAGAAATATTTGAAAAAAAAATAAAAAGAATGGTTGAAAAACAACTCACTTTTAATGAAAGAAAAATTTCTTCAAAATATTATATTTTGTTTTCTTGTCAATTCTCTTGGCATCTCTTTAGATTATTTTTTTATGTTAGAATCACCTGCTGGGGGTCTCCGTAGCCACATTGGTTGCGCGTTCGCTTAGTAAGCGATCGATCGTGAGTTCAAAACTCAGGGCCCTCATTGACCATCTTTGTGTTGTTACAGAATATTTAGCTACGTCCACGCAACAATCATCAGCGATGGAGATCGATCCACGGTCGACATGAGATCGATTCATCCATACAACTGCTCTGCTCTGTGGAAAGAAACATCGGACTGCTATTCTATTAATAACTCAACAATGATCATATCAACTGTCTCCGCTGTCCGGTCTAACTGGACAATGGAAGAACAGAACGAATACTCTTACGCCTAAATGGCTACTGTGAAATGTAATGTACCATATGCAATGGTATAGAAGGAATACTATAACGCCGAAAAATGGCAACTGTGTAATGTGCTAATTATAGATATGATAAACATGTGACATGTACACGATTAAAATTCGGCTCTGTTACAGCTAAATTGCTAATGAGCCTGAAATAAACAAATGGGATAAAAAAATAATCACCTGCTACATTTTCGACAAAATATTCCAAAGTCCGTGTTAATGTATAAATGGCTTTTCAATATTAGACACCGCGTCACTAAAATATCTTCCAAGGAAACCCATAAGTTTGAAACATTCAAAATTCTTAATTTCTGACCTAGTGTCACCCCCAATGACGGTGGTAACTTTACATTCCATATCCAACCCGCACAGTAAGCAGCACTTGACCTAGGGCAGTAGAAACCGTAAATAAGAAATGCAGCAATAAGCAAACACGCGCGCGCTAATTCACGGGTGGTCACACTTCAACACGTCATTTTGCACCTGAAAGGCAGCACTTTCCCATTCAAAATTTTCATCAATTATTCTGCATCTTGCACCGGGAGCACACGGGAGTAGTAGTAGTGCACGGCATTCCGGCCGAGCTACCTTATAAATACGTTCAGCCGATGTTTTGCTGCCGACTTGTGAATATGTGTATGACGTTTCTGGTACCTACTGGTACCGAGAGTGTGCCCTTTTTTTCATCCTCTCTCCTGCACTTCACTCTTTTCTTCCACAGATATCAAGAGGCAAATCAGCATCTCGCCAAAGTCGGTCCGCGTCGAGCTGGGTGGCCGAGCGGAGCTCATTTGCAGTGTGAACGCCACGCCGGTTGCCAAGATCGCCTGGTACAAAAACGGTATCCCCTTGGTGCCGAACCCACCGGTGGTGATCACCGTCGAGGATAAAGTGCTGATCGCACACGTCACCATGCAGGTAAGCCATTGGCTGAAGCAACTCGAATCCATCATCAAGCACCTGTTCTCATGACTGACTGATGTATGTTAGACGAACGGACAGACAGACAGCAGCTAGGCAGAGCGCGCCTTGGAGCAGGACTTCCTCACCATCACCGCCCCGAGATGAATAATGAATGTAAACCGGTGGTGCTCGACCCAGTTTCAATTTGTAACGTTCTTATTGAAAACAAAGATATATGGCGGCTGTGTTCGATGTTCACAGCGGGGGTTGCAGAGAATTTGTAGGCTTTCTTTCAGTGTATTCGCCATAGAAAGGAAGGTGTGCAAGAATGAAAAGGTTCTTGACTGATGGGAGACAGTTTGGGAACGAAAAAATGGGAAACTGATGGACGCATAATGTTGAAAACTCAAAAATGATAATAGATTTGAGATGTTCTCAGCTTTGTTAGTTTCACACTATGGATTCAATTAGGAGGATGGTTACACTTTGATGTTATCAAAAGAGGAGAAAAAGAGTTTTGAGCTCAAAGCCGACAATGGGCATTCCACCAATCAACACCAATTTTCGAAGAATATTTTTAATTTCATATTTTTGATTGAGCAAAAACTTTGCCAACTTTTTCGGCATTAGGTACGATGCAATTTTTACGGTATTAGTTTTTTAACACTTTCGACGTCCGGTCACCCAGATATGGGTGATACTTTCCTCGCTCAAAATGAGTAGGATTTTTAGAGGGAATTTGATAGAATAGGCACCTAAATGTAACTATAGGATATGAAGAAAAATAATTAAATCATAACCATAATATTATACTGTTTGTACTATACTTTTTTATTAATTTATAGTACGGATGGTTTGTACTGCAGTTTTTTGCAAAACCCCTATACTATGACTTTGGCATGTGTTATTGTCATCAGTTCGCCTGCAATTGGGAACAAACATTGCTAGATCATGTAAAAGTTATCTATAAACTAAGCTTGATCTTCATTCAATAATTTAATCGCAAGTTGGGCTCTGCAAGACACTCAAAAAAGTCGCGTTGGGCGTCGAACGTGTTAAATGTGATAACGACTAGTTCTTGAAAACGGATTATGCGAAAATGATATCATTTCAGAAAATAAACTATAACGCCAAAACGGGTTATTTGAACGAAATTGTGTCTTAGGCACAGTTATAGATTATAATTTTGCAGTTCTGGAAAAAGTACACACTAAAAAAAACTGTTTGTACAGAAAAAATTTAAAACAAACTTTAAAAAAGGATTTTCTCTCAAAAACTACATTTCTTGAAATCTGAATTTTTGACACAACAAAGCCAATATTGTATCCAACAACCGGTAGAAATTTGATCCTGGGCAACGTTTTTTACAAACATATTCAACTCAAAAACGTACAAAATTTTCGTCAAAAAATGAAATGTAGGAAAATGTTTCAATTTTCAAAAAAAATGCAAAAAAAAAATTTTAAATAACACTGAAAAAAAATTATTTTAAAAATTGAAATCAATTTTTCTCAAAAACGTATTTTTTATGTTCTCATCAAAGTTATATGAATTGTCCTTACAATTTTGAACAAGTCACCAATACATCGGAAGATGGGCATTTCTACAAGGAAAAACATCGGAAGATCGGCATTTCTATTAGGAGAATTTTTTTCTAACAACTTTTCCATGTTTTCATTGAAAAAACACAACTAATCCTGATTTCCATTTTAAAACTTTATTTCCATTTTTTCGGTCAAAACAGATTTTTTCAGTGTGTGGGCAATTCATACATACTTTCTTTTAGAATTAAAAAAAAAACATATTTTTGAGAAAAATAAATTTTAGTTTTCTTTATCTTTATTCTCTTTCAATGATTTTTTTCCTTAAATTATTTGATATTTTTGAACGAAAACATAAATAATTTCCTGCATTTAACATCTTGCAGGTCATCTAGTTTTTGAGTGAGAAGTTCTCGAAATTTTGAGATCTTTTAACATTTTTTTTCGAAAATCTTAGCTCAAAAAACTATAGGACCTCCAAAATAATGTTTAACAAAAGCAATGTAGCAAATTGTGTGAGTTTTCAATAAAAAACATCGAACCAATTTAAAAAAAAAAACGTCGGAACAGAATTATTTTGAAAATTAAAATTACGTATTCTCAAAATCGTGTTTAAAAGAATGTTTAAAACATTCTGAACAAAAATTATAGGAATTGCCCAGTAAATTTCTATGAATCTTTAAGCCGCAACGTTTTAGTGTGTAGATTATCGATTGACATATTCTGCAAACTTTTTTTTTTTCATTTGGATATACGTCAAGAACATGTTAAACGCGAGAGTATACACACGAGAGAGCATACAAAAATATATAATCCAGAGACTGTACAAAATGGAAAAATGACGTCTTCGATGAAAGTCCATGTTTTAAAGAGATCTAAAACTTCATCAAATACACTGTATCACTACCTTAACTTTAAACAAGATTAGGATTTTTTTCAAAGAAAACATGAAAAAGTTGTTCTTAGAAAAACTTTTTTCCTGTAAAAATGCCTATCTTCCAATGTAAAATTGTTGGAAAAATTAATAAATAATAAATAAAACTTTCTTTTAAATCAAAAAATAATACGTTTATAAGAAAAGTGTAATTCAATTTTAAAATATTTTTTTAGTGTAATTTTTAAAAAAAATTGGAATATTTCATGAAAATTTTGATGCAAAAATTTCATTAACTGAGCCTGTAAAAATAAACGAATTAAAAAAAAAAAAATTCATATAATGCATACTGTGGATTTTGCAGGTATTAAAGTTTTTGAGTTAAATTTGTTCGATTTTAATGAAAACTTGAATAATTTCCTAGTTTTCCTTCTCTATCCAATATTTTGTAGGTCTTTTAGCTTTGGAGTTATGATTTTTTGAAAAAAAATGTTAAAAAAACTCGAAGCTTCGAATTTTCATTAATTTTTTTTTAAGAATTTGAAGACATGTTGGTTTTAACGAAATTATTTTCAACGCAACTCCTTAACATATACAGGGTTTTCCATTTCGGGCTTCCGAAAGTATACAGCCCTGCGCTGACAACCGTTTGACATAGCTGTCAACCAAAGCGTCATATCGTTAGTTGAATGTCTGCCATTTTACAATATGGATCGTTCTAGCATCGCACAACATGTTAATTTTGTTAAATTATACTATAAAAATGATGAAAAACCGGCAAATGTTTTTCGAGCATTACGGACGGATTTTGGTCGTCATGGACGGCCTACAGAGCACACAATCGCTAATGTAGTGCGTAAATTCGAACAAACTGGATCCGTAGCGGATATTGTGAAACCTGTGCATCATCGTAATGTGCGTTCGGCCGAAAATATTGCTGCTGCTGCTGCCAGTGTGAAGGATGACCCGAATGTTTCGATTCCACGGCGTGCTCAGCAATTGGGCTTGTCAAACACATAATTGTGGCGAATTTTGCATTTGGACTTGCACCTACATCCATATAAAGTCCAACTGGTACAAAAATTAGAGCGTGGTGACCATGAACTGCGTCGGGCATACGTCGATTGGGTGAACGAACAACAGCAGCAAAATGCTGAATTTTCGCATCAAATTTTGTTCAGCGATGAGCTCGAAATGTGCTCGGTGGCTATGTGAACACCCAAAATTTCCGTATATGGGGCTCAGAAAATACTCACGTGATTGTTGAGAGGCCATTACATCCGTCAAAAGTCACTGTTTGGTGCGCATTATGGTCTGGTGGAGTCATCGGACCGTATTTCTTTGAAAATGAGGACGGCGAGACGGTAACTGTGAATGGTGAGCGCTATGGCCGCATGTTAACCGATGTTTTTGCCACAAATTGAAGATATGGATACGGATGACATGTGGTTTCAGCAGGACGGCGCCACGTGCCACACAACACGACCGAACATGGCCATATTGCGAACGGAATTTGAGGAACTCATAATTTCGCGTTTTGGTGATGCCAATTGGCCGTCCAGATCATGCGATTTGAACTCGCTAGACTTTTTTTTGTGGGGTTATGCGAAAATCCGTGTCTATGCCAACTCTCCGCAAACTCTTGAACATTTGAAAGACAACATTCGTGAAGTTATGACCGAGATACCGCCCCATATGTGCCGAAAAGTCATCGAAAATTACCTGTTCCGGATCAAGGTGTGCGAGGAAGCCCTAGGTGGACATTTGAATGATGTTGTATTTCGCACATAATGGCATAAACCAAACTTTAATTTGAAATAAAAGTTTCATCGAAATTCGAATTCTAAGTGTGTTTTATTTCAATTTACTTTCGGAATTTAAACCCTGTATTTTTACTATAATGATGTATTTGGAAAAACTGTTGAAAATTATAAGCAAAATTCATAAAATTTAATTTCACATGACGTTATAGCACGACAAACATATTCAAAGAGCCTATTTACTACAAAAAAGACAAACAAATTAGACAATTACTACAAAAAAGACAATAAATTAGAAATATTTTTTTAAATATCTCGAGAATCGCTGCATTTAGAAGGAGATTAATAGAGAGTTTTTTGTTTTAAATCACATCATGATTCATAATTTGTGGCTAAAAATGATTGTTGACATACAGAAATTCGCGGTTTCGAAAATTCATAGAAAAATCGATGTTCTACAAAGTTTGCCAAAAATTGTTTTACCATCTTGGACTATTTTTGAAAAAATTTCTACATGACTTCTATTTTATATGAAAACATTGAAAAAAAAAATTTTATAATAAAAATATATATACATTTTTTTATATTTAAGATATTCCTAATTTAAGTTTTTGTTTGTAAATAAAAAAAAGAGTATTGTTTTTTTTCAGTGTATGTTTTTTTTCACATTTTAACATCAATACTCTATAACTCTTTCAAAGACACTATTTCGATACGATTCATAGTTTTTGAATTATAAATTATCAAAGATTTCTCTTACTAAAATTGATATGCCCTATTCAAAAGTTACGCTTGAATTAAAAAAAAATCCCAATTGCTCATATTTCCTCCAACCCAAACGGAATACAAACTTTGATTCGAATCAAAAATACGTGGTTTTGAAATCTGCATTTTTAGGGCGATTTAATTTGACTTTGCTCGAATTTAAAAAATAATATTTTTGATAAAATTTAATTTTAATGTTATTTTTTATCAATTTAAAATTTCAATTTAAATAATTGTTTGATATTTTAGAATGAAAACATAAACAATTTCTTGCATTTCATTCTGTAACCAACATTTTGCAGGTCTTATAGTTTCTGAGTTAAGATTTTCCGAAAAAAAAAGTTTTATAAAAATCAAGATTTCAAAAAAAGTTTTAAAAACATCAAAATTTAAAAAAAAAGTGCCCCAAAACTATAAGACCTACAAAATGTTGATTAGAGAATGATATGTAGGAAATGATTTAAGTTTTCCTTAAAAAATATTCATTTTTTTCCAAAAATATGCTTTTTTTTCAATTTTGAAAAAAATTGATATGACTAGCCCTTACAATTTCCAACAAGTTACCCATACATCGGAAGATGAGCACTTTTACAGGGAAAGAGTTTTTCCAACAACATCTTTTCGATGTTTTCTTTGACTAATTACTAAGAATTTTTATCTTGTAACATTTTAATGTATAAATTATTGCGATTTACATGTTCTGCAAACTTTCTTCTATTTGGAAACATATCAAACGTGAGAATTTACACATGGAAATGTTACGAGTAAAACATTACTTTTTCAGGGATTTCATACAAAAAAAATCATGTATTTCAGAAACTATAAAATATATAAAGTCGACGTCTTCGATAAAAGTCCAAAGTACTCACCTTTCGATGTATGGGTGACTGGTTGGAAATTGCAAGGACTATTCATATATTTTTTTTAGAATTAAAAAAAACGTTTTTGAGACAAATGAATTTTAATTTAAAAAATATGTTTTTTAGTGTTTAGTTTTTCAGTTATTTTTTTGATGTTGTTTTAAGGAAATTAAAACAATTTCCTCCATTTCATCCTTTGACAAGAATTTTGGAGGTATTCTTGTTTTTAAGTTGCAAATTTTTGTAAAAAACTTGCAAATTTCAAAATGACATAAAAATTCATTTCTCATTTGCCATATTTCTACCAGTTGTTGAAGACAATATGAACTTTATGGAGATAATGTGAACTTTATTGTGTGAAAAATTTAGATTTAAAAATTGAAAAATAAAGTAGTTTTTGAGATATTCCATTTTTGAACTCAATTTTAAGTTTTTTTTTCGATAAAAAATAAATTTTCCCAGTTTTTGGGATACGTATTCCATTTTCGAACTCTGTATGTTCTTTTCCCAGCATCTCAAAATTATAATCTATAACTTTGTCTAAGACGCAATTTCGATCAAATAACCTATCTTGACGATATAGTTTATTTTCTGAAATGATACCATTTTCGCATAAGCCCTTTTCAGAAATTAGTCGTAATCGCATTTGAAAAACCTAATACCATAACATGGCATTGCACTTGGTGCCGGACAAGTTGGCAAAGTTTCAGCTAAATCAAGAATATGAAATTGAACGGTTTCCTGTTGATTGGTGGAATGCCTACAATACCTCGAATAATGTTGCCATGCCTTTGAAAGTTCTACGCTTCCCTGTTTGTTTGAGTAGTTGTGTAAGTGTAAGGTGTTCAAGATAAACTGTTCAAATTTATATCGTTTTTCTGACTAATTTTCCAAATCCGTCCCTTTTTAAAAATTGAGTAAAAATTACTTGTTAGCCGCTGGACCAATTTCTGATTTATCACCAGTAAAGGGAATTTCTACCTTTTTGAAACCTTTTATAAACCTTTATACCTACCTTATTTTAGGATAAACCTTTTTGAAATTCAGTTTCTGTGATGATTAATTGAGATGTTTTTTCCCTGCTGCTGATTTCTAATGTAAATTTTTTTTCAAAATTTGTCACTTTTGAACTGCTTGACCGATTTTTGATATTTTTACAGCCAAAAAATGTATTTTTAAACTGCTCACCAATTGTCATTCTTCTTCTTCTTCTTCAATGGCACTAACGTTCCTAGGGGAACTTCGCCGTCTCAGCGTAGTATTACTTGCGTCATTTTTTATTAGTACTTAGTTGAGATTTCTATGCCAAATAACACGCCTTGAATGCATTCTGAATGGCAAGCTCTAGAATACGCGTAATCACAGTGCAAGTCGGAGGAAATTTCTTTGACGAAAAATTCCCCCGACCAGAACGGGAATCGAACCCGAACACCCGGCATGTTAGTTATGACGCTAACCACTCGGCCACGGGAGCACCAATTGTCATTCTAGACGAAGCATTAGGAAATGTCACTTTTAGGATTTATAAAACAAATTGCAATTTATGTATTTAAAATGCAGAACGTATCTTAACAACGGAATTTACTAAATGAAATAGCAATAGGATTTTTTTCTTGTTTATAACAAATCAAAAAAATATTTTTAGTAAAAATTTAAGTTGTCACAAATGTAGATTTCGTTTACTTTTGCTTTTGCAACATTCTCTCGAATTAATTTCAAGAGTAATTGGTCAGTATTGTGGTTACAAACCTAAATGTGGAACTACAATCTTTATATACCACACGTACTTACACTTCAATGTCATACATAATCGGCTCAAATCCCTTACTTTCGGCGGAGAAGTAAACTATACAGCTTCTTACATCCTTTTACATCGTGCCATTGTTACAAGTTTAAGTCCGTCAATGGAATCATGCAACAAAAAAGTGCACGCAAAGCCGGCAGCAAAAGCCCCTCTCAGCATTGTTATAACGCGCAGTACCGCACAGAGTTCTTTTATGTTGCACAAAAAAGGACACCTTAATTCCTACGCACCGCTACCGTACGAAGCTCGGGTAGGCTGTTGCTAGAAGTGAGATATTTTCTCACAGATTATTGCACAGAAAAAAGCGACTGTAGAATGTGCGAGGGCATGAGAGAAAGCTGTATAATGGCGCTTGATTTAACCGACGCAGCGTAATCTTCCATCCATCCTGGGATCATACACACACAATAGGACTCCCGGTCGCAGGCTAGGATTTCCACTGCTGATGACTGGAGACTTCAAGATGCTTGATTTCTTTTTCCTTCCTGCCTCTTTGGTGTTTTGTTCATGCTGTTCATTTTTTTCTGTTTCTCTGTTTTCTCTTTCCAGGACATGGCCAATTATACATGTGTTGCGGAGAACATCGCCGGCAAACGCGTCTCGGAACCCGTCAGCCTGACTGTCTACGGTGAGTGTCCTTTCTGTGTTCTGCGTTCTCCCAACAGACACCAAATTCCTGCTGCCACCATTACCGAACCGATGATAAAAAGCAGCAAAAGACATGGAAATTTATTTCTCATTTAGACCGAATCATACGCGGGGAATCTCTGGTTTTTGTTTGGGGCCCTTCGCAGCGAAGCTGCTGCTGCTTTCCTTTGTGTAAATGATGCTGTTTTCTTGAAAAGTTAATGCATTTTCAAGTGCCTGCGGCGCTCTTGTTCTGCGGCAAGCGGGCGGTATGGACCAAAGTACACGTCCACAGCACAGAGCACCGAGTTTATGGACCCTGTCGAGCACTGCGCTGGCGGCTGTCGATTTATGGTGTGCCCTTGGCCACTTCGCCACTAACTAAAACGATTCTCCGTTTTTCGAGTTGGTCGACTCAACAGAATATTAGAAATGGTAATTTCGGGAAAAGCGAATAATCACTAAGTACTCTCTCCAACGTTCACGGTCTTATCATTCATTATTCGCTTCAGTTAAAGTAATCAATCATATCGCTTCTCGGAATGATTAATGCGAATAACCGAAGCTGCTGCCCGCGAGCGGAACGTTCACAATATTGACAAACACCTGTCAGCGGGAACCTGAAATGTTTTGATTACTCAACACTGTGTGATGCACCGACCGCGATTCGGGCTCTCTCGAAGACGTCCACAAATATACAGAAAATCAGAAATGCAAACGAGCCGACATCAAAGCACATGAATGCCGCGTGCGCCCGCCAATAGGGTGAACCTGGTGTTCCCGCTGCGCGTCATATTCTCCAGAGGGTCTTCGCGACGGATCGGTATTGAGAGGAAGAAAAGAAACAAGGCTAGGGTTCCAATTCTCTTTCATCGTGCTTCTTCCATATTGAAGTCCCGGTCGCCGGTCAGGGATGCCAAATCTAGAGAAACACCCGAAGATACACGGACATTTCTGATAGTTTGTGGGTAATACGGACCCGGAAGCAAAATCTGCGCAATTGAGTGCAGTCAGTACGGAATTTCATTTGATTCATTATATTAATTTTATAATAACAATCGATTGTCCAGTTGATCATTTAAATTGAATTCCAATCTTGAACACACTGAGCAATCGTCACTGATCCAACAGTTTATACTCTAAAGTGCATATAAATTTATCATTGTAAAACATCTACATAATAAAGGGTGTGTCACATCAAATTGCATCACGGAAAAAACGCTGTAGAAATTCGCCCAGTAGACCGATCCTTTTGAAAATTTTAGACAGTAAAATAAAAACTATTAAACAACTTTTGGCATTTTCTTTTTATTCATACTTCGAGCCCAAGCCCGTATGCTCGCACCTTCCTCTTTACCCCGTCCATAAGGTTCTGTACAACGTCAGGTTGTAGTTTTTTTTTGAACAGAAATCCATTTTCTTGAAGTCCGCCTCCGATTTGACAACTTTTGGGTTCTTCCGGAGGGCCAGCTTCATAATCGCCCAATATTTCTCTATTGGGCGAAGCTCCGGTGCGTTGGGCGGGTTCATTTCCTTTGGTGACCCCGTGATTTCCATTCTCAAGGTGACCCCGTTGGCTTCGTACCACTCCAACACGTCCTTTGAATAGTGGCACAAAGCGAGATCCGGCCAGAAGATGGTCGGGCCCTCGTGCTGCTTCAATAGTGGTAGTAAGCGCTTCTGTAGGCACTCCTTAAGGTAAACCTGCCCGTTTACCGTGCCGGTCATCACGAACGGGGCGCTCCGCTTTCCGCAAGAGTAGATCGCTTGCCACACCATGTACTTTTTGGCAAACTTGGATAGTTTCTACTTGAGAATCTCCTCCGGAACGCTGAATTTGTCCTCTGCGGAGAAGAACAACATGCCCGGCAGCTGACGAAAGTCCGCTTTGACGTAGGTTTCGTCGTCCATTACCAGGCAATGCGGCTTCGTCAGCATTTCGGTGTACAGCTTCCGGGCTCGCGTCTTCCCCACCATGTTTTGCCTTTCGTCGCGGTTAGGAGCCTTCTGAACCTTGTATGTACGCAGGCCCTCCCGCTGCTTGGTCCGCTGGACGAATGAACTTGACAAATTCAGCTTATTGGCGACATCTGACGGAGCATCCATTTTTGCCGTTCTTCACCTTCCGGTCGATGGTTAGGTTCTCGAAGTATCGTTTTAGTACTCTGCTGACCGTGGATTGGACGATTCCCAGCATCTTACCGATGTCCCGATGTGACAACTCCGGATTCTCGAAATGAGTGCACAGGGTTAATTCACGACGCTCTTTTTCGTTCGACGACATTTTTCCAAATTTACGAAAAATTGACAGTGAAGCATGGCCAACGTGATCTATACACTCTTATCTGATTATAAGCGAAAGCTGAAGATATAAATCCTAAAAATTAAATTTCTACAGCGTTTTTTCCCTGATGTAATTTGATGTGACACACCCTTTATTTACTTGAAAAATCAACGATATTGATTGATGAGATTTTACAGAAAATAAAGTATTACTTATCAATTTTTAGCAACCGATATTTATTTTTATTTTATGGAATAATGTATCATTGAATATTTATTAGTATGACCCATGTTTTTTTTTCTTTAATCAACTCTCCTATACTCGAGCATACGATCTCACAGATCGAGAATAAATAGTTTGGTTCAGAGGCTGAATTGGTGATTATTGATAATGAATGAAGTTGAAGAAAAAATATTTTCTGAAGTTGTTTCATTTAATTATATTTTTCCTTACTTTAAATAAATACAAATACCGCCTTAAAATACACAATAACTAAATTACAGAGACACGCAGAGTCGGTGACACAGTGCGCTAGTATACGAGTTATGATTTTGTGCACGAGTTCAGGTTGGTTTGTTTCATTGTCTGTTAATTTTCTAATGATTTTTTTGATAAAGCCAACGTTGGTAGACCGTAACCTACCATTTGAACAATTAGTCGCCCGTGATGCCCTAAAGTTTGGCCACCCCGGGTCTACATTAAAAAGCTTTCCGGTCCGCGCTTATATAATGCTCACTCTTCCTTACGATTATACTTTATCTGTTCGCATTTTGGAAGGTACAGTGTCGACATTTTTTGAATTTTGAAGTTAACGTGAAAGAAATATTAGCGTCCAAAAATTATGTACAGTTAAATAAAAACGATACAGGTTTCATTACATGTTCGCAGCAAAAAATATCCAAGTGTAACAATCGATGTACCAGAACTTTATAAGTAAGAACGTGTAATATATTTTTTTTATTAAACTGTAATTATTATTAAAAAGTGTTTTATTTCTTGAAGAATATATAATAAGTTGTTTGTAAAGCAAGAAGTTGCAAGAATGATCCGTGAGACACGACAAATGAATTAGCAGGTTCACTACATATGTTTAAAATCTCCGTTCATGTGCATCAGTTGAAACATGGTTACGTAAATCGTTACGACTCGTGCGCTTCATCTATGCATCGATTTTTTTAAAAGCAAATCGTTGCTGGTGAGGAAAACGAGTCGTTTTAAACAATCCGACTGACCCGATCTTCACCTGAAAAAAAGAAAAAAAGATCTGGTTCAGGTGGTATCGGAGAGGAATTCTGTACTGTGAGCTTCTACTAAGCAACCAGTCGATACATACCCACAAATACTGCTGGACAAATTAGCTTCCATAATTAGATAATGTTTAGAATTGTTAGGCTACTTGAAAGATTTCAGAACTTACTGAATTGATTGCAAAACAACACTGTGCATTTAAACAATCCAATATGAGCTATCCTGATTTTCCCTGATTTTTTTTTATTCTCCCTGATTTTTCAAAAAAATAGTTGGCAACCCTGCTTATAACTGTACAGTGCTGAATAACATTCAATAGTTTATGAACATCGATTCTCATTTGATATGGAATACAGCGAATCTTCAGTTGAACTATGCACGCAATCTAATAGTGCAAGTGAAATACTCATTCGGAGTTCCTCGGAGCATTCACAGGGTTGGATCAATTTCGTATGGTAGAATACGATCAGTGTTAAATCTTGTCCAAATTTGCAGACACAATTCCTATAAAAAAGTCATATTATTTAAAAAAAATGATAGACGGGTCGAAATACACAGCTGTGATGTGATTTGGACGACGGTTCGATTATGCAATGAGCTCCGTTTTGAATCAATTAGAACCTTCTTACTCCCGATTGCTGTTGAACCATGTTTGACGCGTTGTCACTTGTAGTTGAAATTACTTGCGACATTTCCACGCCGAATCATTTCAAAACTTTATCCAGTATTTCAGTAACTTCAGCCACATTTGACAAAATTTCATATCTATTTTAACTGACTTGCTTAAATTTGCATTATTTGCATTTGCAGTTGCATTATTTTCCACTATCTTTCGACAAAAAAAAATTAACCAGTTTTCAAAGAGGAGTAATTTGTATGGTTTGCCACGAGCGTTGCAAACACCCATTGCTTGTCTTGTATACCAGAAAATTCTTTTTTTTTCCTAAACGTATATACGTATATAAAACCATTCTGTTCATATATATATTCAGTCGGTTAATCAGGACCGCAAAAAGATCTATGGATTAACACGAAATTAATCTGGCATCTCTCTGAACTCTGGATTATAGGGTTCCGCGTGCAATAAAACCCGAAAAGCCGGGGTCTCTCTCCATCCATTGAAAACAGATTTCTTGACTGTATGGAGTGGGCTTCTGTTCATTCCACTTACCTCCGGAAGGCAGCGCCCCCGGAGAAGAGCACAATCATCCGTCGCACATCGAAGATTAAAAAAGGGGAGTCTGGATTAAAAAAGAAAAACTCCTCTCATATCTATATAGAAAGATTTTTTTTTCATTTACAAAAGCGCCTTCGAGTGATATTATTGGAAGCAGTAGCGGCGGTTATTACGGCGGTGGAAGAGATGAAGTGGAAATTGAACAGACAGCTCTTATGAAGCGTACGACAGAAGGCAAAGAACGATAAGAGTGGCTCAAATCCCTTCCATTTTTCGGCTTACGACAAATATCAGACGAAATGTCATGAATGCGTCGCCATGTGTGTCTGGCAGTGCTTGGCCGGGTTGGCACGAGAAGAGGGCCACTTCGCACCCATAGCTTCGAGAGCCATGAAAAATTATCATTTTACACATGTGGCAACCGAAAAGCGTCATCATTAAAAACGACTTATTTCCAGTGCGTGTGTCTGTGTGTTCAAGTGCTCTGCGGGATTAGTCACCTCATTTGGGGCGATCATGGCACGACATTATTAAAAACGGGAGAGCCGATTTCCCGGGCTAATTCCCAAGACGTAGCGCAATTTCTGCAGACTTATCATTCCCCTCAGAGCTCCCTTCGCCTACGGATTTTGAGTCATTCCCCCGGGGAGGTTTTCATTGCATTTTAAAATTCATTAAAAAGCCTCATAATTCAACAGCTTCAGCCAATTAGACCTCCTGTGAGCATAAACATCGCCCCATGACGCTAGCTTTACGAAACAAAAATCATGAGAGCCTCTATCTCATCAACCGCATACCTCAACTATCACCCTAGCGTGTTTCACCACCAGCGGTGTCGACGAGCGGCAGCAGAAGTACATGATTTTAATCACAGATAAATTTCTTGAGATAACAATAACTGACAAGCATTTAAAACAGCGAAAGATGCAGCATGCTTCGTCGTTCACAGCGGAAAGACAAGCGGACATTTCTTCTCCCTATTGCTCAGTTCAGGAATAGAGAGGGGAAGAGACACAGAAAGATGACTGTCATAAGACCCGAGAATGAAAACCTTCTGACAGATGAGAGTTTCATGGGAAGCTCATCTAGAGAAAAAAAAAGCAACTGCCTAGTTGAAGTTTAAATTATGCTGCAGTTGAAATTTTGACATCGACCGTTGTTTGTTGTTTTCTGTTGTTGCTGATGCTCTCCATGGAATTTATGGTTAACCACACAAACAGGAAAGGTCAGAGACGGAAGTATGCGTGCTGCATTCCTGCTGGGTGTGCTTCTACAAGTTCTTTTTCATGTTACATCCAATTTTACTAGCTGCCACCGGAGAAGAAGCACCACATGTGTGCCTTGATGGGGAGTGGAATAGATTGCGGAAGAATTTATAGAAACGGAAGTCAATACACTATTTTTCAAATTGATTTGTAAAATATTTCACAAACATGTTTTTTTAATGTGTTCCAGTTTTCATACCAAGAAGACGAAATAATGAAATCATTCCATGGTGTGGATAAAACGGGTAATGAGGGTAAATGATCAGCATTTTGGCAATGTAAAAATTACATTCTCATACAGAACCACTTATGATTTTTTAGTTTGTGATTACATTTTCCATTATTAACAGGTGGTCAATGTTATCGGTGTTTCAAATAATATAAAATTACATGTGGTGGCAAACAACATAAATAAAACAATTATCAAATGAATAAATGAATAAATGGATAAATGAATGAATGAATAAAAGAATAATTGAATAAATGAATAAATGAATAAATGAATAGATGAATAAATGAATAAATGAATAAATGAATAAGAGAATAAATGAATAAATAAATAAATTAATAAAAGAATAATTGAATAAATGAATAAATGAATAAATGAATAAGAGAATAAATGAATAAATAAATTAATTAATAAAAGAATAATTGAATAAATGAATAAATAAATAAATGAATAAATGAATAAATGAATAAATGAATAAATGAATAAGAGAATAAATGAATAAATAAATAAATTAATAAAAGAATAATTGAATAAATGAATAAATGAAAAAATGAATAAATGAATAAATGAATAAATGAATAAACGAATAAATGAATAAATGAATAAATGAATAAATGAATAAATGAATAAATGAATAAATGAATAAATGAATAAATGAATAAATGAATAAATGAATAAATGAATAAATGAATAAATGAATGAATAAATAAATGTAGAATGAATCTATATTAATAAAAACGGAAGGTCAAATGTGTTTGTAGACGCAAACCCCGATGAAGGGTTTTTCCGATTTTAGCCGTCTTTATTTTGATGTCTTCGTCTCTTTTCGAATTTCAATATAGTGGAGAGAAAAATCCGAAAATTTTCAGAAAACTCTGAAGGAAAAAGGGAAAATTCGGAAAATAGAATTCCCATATGTTCTACAGTTACATCGTAATAAGCGTTGTTAGTCCATTCGATGCTTGCGCTAACGAAATTGATCTTTGTTCAAAAGTGGTATTGGATATTCAGGTGAAATATCATTCCTGTATCTTCTTTCTATATAAAAAATGGAAGGTCAAATGTGTTGGTAAGTGCAAATCAAGAATCTTGAGCGAAATTGTGACTGAAATTGAATTTATATAATAATGACGAATTTTGGTAGAAGTTATAAAAAAATATATTAAAAGAAAATTATAATAGGTCAATGATCAATGAAGAGTTCTGCGATTGAACTTCTCTCTAAGAGGAGAAGAGGGGAGGGGTCTGTCTATTCTATCATATTTTCTGTATCAAACATTTATTTCAAGTTATGTTACTTGCAAGTGGTGTAAAAATCTTGAACGAGAATTGTGTCTGAAAATAATCTGATATTATAATGATAAGTTCCGGTAGAAGTACTAGGACGTTTATAGTAAAAGGTAAATTCAACGGGGTCGATTAGAAGATCAATCAATGAACTGTTCTGCGATTGGGCTCATGAACTTGCGCTTAGTAAGAAAACGTAAATGTTTGAAGGTATTGATAACAAAAAACAAATTTTGGGCGGGACGAAGTATGCCGGGTCAGTTAGTAAATTAATAAATTCATAAATGAATGAATGATTGAATGAAAACATGAATAAATGAATAAATTAAAAAAATAAATCAACTGCTTCTCCGTCTTACCGTCTCCGTATGTAATTATGCACTAAATCTAAAAAAAAAGGACAACGTATTATTTATCAAATACTGTTTTCAGAGTTTCAAGCATCAGGAAATCGTGTTCATACAATGGTTCCAAACACAAGAGTATATAACATTGCCATACATGATGGATATAGTACCCCATCTTATTAATTTTTATTATTTTTTCTTATTTTCATATCTTTATTTATTTTTTCGTGCAGCTGTCAGCTGATGCGATTCTCCCTCTCACTAGTAGAAAAAAACATTAAAAAAAAAAATTGAAAATGAATTCTCATTGAAAAAAAAATATTTGAGTGATTAGATATCATACTTTTCAAAATGTTGATATTATGAATTTACAAGTTCAATGAGACGTACGAGCTGTATTACGTGTACTAATACGAAACATAGGAATATGAAAATAGGAATATGGAAATAAGAATATGAAAATAGAAATATGAAAATCGGAATATGAGAAAAGGAATATGAATATGAGAATAAAATAATAGGAATATGAGAACAGGAATATAGAGCTAGGAATATGAAAATAAGAAAAAATAAGTAATATTTCGTATACGAAAACAGGAACATGAAAATAAGAATTTGAAAAAAAGATATGAAAAAAAAGAATATGAAAATAGGAATATGCAAACAGGAATACGAAAATATGAATATGAAAATATGAATATGAAAACAGGAACATGTAAACAGAAATATGAAAATAGGAATATAGAAATAGGAAAATAAGAAAATAGGAAAATAGGAAAGTAGGAATATATAAAAATTGGAAAATAGAAAAATAGGAAAATAGGAGTTTTTGGAATATTTGGAAGTTTTGAAGTTTTAGAATCTTTGGTATTTTTTGGGTCTTTGGAATCTACTTTTTTTTATTGGTTTTGGTATTTGGATTTGTTTGGAAATTTCAGGATTTTTTTAAATCTTTGGAGACTTTGTAATCTCTGTAAATTTTAAGAATTTTCGGAATTTGTGTTTTTTTTATTTTTTCAAATTTTTGAAATCTATAGAATCTTTGGAATCTTCAGAGCTTTTGGGATCATTGAAATCTTTGAAATCTTTGTAATTATTGTAATTTTCATAGTATTATTTGTATTTTTCTTTTTTTTTTGTAATTTTCAGAATTTAAACAATAGGAATAGGAATAGGAATAGGAATAGGAATAGGAATAGGAATAGGAATAGGAATAGGAATAGGAATAGGAATAGGAATAGGAATAGGAATAGGAATAGGAATAGGAATAGGAATAGGAATAGGAATAGGAATAGGAATAGGAATAGGAATAGGAATAGGAATAGGAATAGGAATAGGAATAGGAATAGGAATAGGAATAGGAATAGGAATAGGAATAGGAATAGGAATAGGAATAGGAATAGGAATAGGAATAGGAATAGGAATAGGAATAGGAATAGGAATAGGAATAGGAATAGGAATAGGAATAGGAATAGGAATAGGAATAGGAATAGGAATAGGAATAGGAATAGGAATAGGAATAGGAATAGGAATAGGAATAGGAATAGGAATAGGAATAGGAATAGGAATAGGAATAGGAATAGGAATAGGAATAGGAATAGGAATAGGAATAGGAATAGGAATAGGAATAGGAATAGGAATAGGAATAGGAATAGGAATAGGAATAGGAATAGGAATAGGAATAGGAATAGGAATAGGAATAGGAATAGGAATAGGAATAGGAATAGGAATAGGAATAGGAATAGGAATAGGAATAGGAATAGGAATAGGAATAGGAATAGGAATAGGAATAGGAATAGGAATAGGAATAGGAATAGGAATAGGAATAGGAATAGGAATAGGAATAGGAATAGGAATAGGAATAGGAATAGGAATAGGAATTATTCCTATCTTTGGAATCTTTGGAGTCTTTGGAGTCTTTGGAGTAATTTTTGTAATTTTTGTAATTTTTGTAATTTTTGTATTTTCTGTAATTTTTGTAATTTTTATAATTTTTGTATTGTTTTTAACTTTTGTTATTTTTTATGTTTGTAACTTTTGTAATTTTTCAAATTTTTGCGATTCGTGCATTTTTTTATATTTTTTTTTGTAATTTTTGAATATTGAGTGCTTCAGAAATTTGGAATTTTAAACAGCACACATTCCTAATTACTTTATTTTTTATACAAGCAACATTTTTATACAAAGCAACATAGTTGTTTTCTACCGCTTTTTCTGGCTGTTACGGGCTTTGAATCGTTTGTGATGAAATGTGGCAAATGTGTTTAGCGACCGAAACGGAATAAAATATGTTTGTGTAGCCCATGTTCTACCATATAACGATATCATACAAAGTGCCACACCTTCAGTCATTTTCTACAAAATAATTTCAGAAGTTTTGATTGTGGTTTAATGCTCTTCCTGAGAACGGGTCAAACGGATGGAGTTTGAAATGAGACTAACAAATTGTTGCCACAACTGCTTCTGATAGAATTTGATTTCTCTCTTTAGCCTCACTGTCAAAAAACGAAAAGATAACCCAAAATATGCATAAACCACTATCGCCCCCAAAAATACATGCAGTACGGAAGCAACTTGATGAGTCATGAAAACATTTTTTTCCTACTTCGCTTAAAACGATTGTTTTTATTAGTGTCGTTATCATTATTACAAAGTTATTGTCGAATAAATATTGGAGATTATTCCCAAGCGAGCCTCAAAAGAAAAGAAAAAAAATGGAACGGCCTTCCACACACCGTCCACAGAGCTATTAAATCAAACATTTCAAACTTACCATGGCATTCACATCCATTGCCATAAAACACATGTCGCCGTTTAATCCTCCTCCTTCGGTTCGGGACTTGTCGTCCCATAACCACTCTGCTGCCGATAACCAAGACGCTTGCCGTGTCTTCCAGTCCGAGTCACGGGGAAAAAGACGACGTCTTAAATTATCTAAAGACGCACAGCAGTTTATGCTCAATGACTTCGCCTTATTGCCCGGAGAAGAACCCAAAATGGGCACTGGGTGCGCTTCGCTCCGGATTGTGCTGCTCTTGAAAAAAAGAGCGAAGCCATAAAATGCGCTCCGAAATTATCAATAATGACGGCTTTATCTATTTATTGTCTCACCGCGCGCCTGTCTCCGGTCGTCGTCATCATCGTTCCTTTTGCCACCTTTTTATGTTGATGCATTTTTGGTTTATGTTCACGGGTACTACTAATTTTGGCTGCGGTAAGCCTGGCTCCGAGATATGGCCTATCCGGGGGCGGGCAAAGACAGCTCGTTGAAATAAATTAACGGATTATACACGTTAAGTGCAAGAGAGAGAGAGAGAGCGTAAGAAGCAGATTTATTGGAGCCCGGAATGATTTCCCCTAGTTACTTTGACACATCCATAGGAACTATCCTCCTAGGTCGAGAATGTTAACATCGTTCTACTTTATCTTTCTCTCTTTTTTCCAGTTGACGGCGGCTGGAGCTCTTGGGGTCCCTGGACCGACTGCAAATGTCCCGGTCACCCGAAGCAAGGTCAAAAGCGGTCCCGGGTGTGCAACAACCCGCTGCCGCTGAACAGTGGAGCTCCGTGCGTTGGCCACAACACCGAAACTACCTCGGACTGTCTGCCCTGTACAGGTAAGGCTGCAATACGGCGCGAAACCTTCGTTGACAACGACGTCGACGTGACAAATGCTCCCCACAGATAACATCGAAATGCTTTTTGTGTGTATGTGTGTGTGTCGTTGCTAGTTTAAACAAACTTTTGCTTGGCTCTGAAGTACTCTAGCCTGCAGTTGAAATGATACTTCACATTGACACCCCTCCGTCCCGGTACAGCAAGGTAGCGCAAATAGTGTAACTATCCATTTCGCACTGAACGCTGAATGTTGCTCGTGTTTTATGCTAATTTACCGCACTGTCTTGGCGCCACTTTGGGGCCTAGGTTGCTAGGAGTAGTTCTGCACATTAATTTTTCTTAATAAGCGCAAAAAATGGAGCTTTCATGAGTAAATTATTAATTTCAAATGCATTTAATGTTTTGTTTTTTTTTTTGGAATGTTTTTTTAACAATCAAAAAATGTGTAGGGGAGAGGGAGGCAAGTTGGCGATTTTAAGCTTTGGCGAGCCCTGGATCTTGGAATTATTTTTTTGTTTAATGTTGATGCTGATTCATATAGCCTAAAGTGTTTTCTATATTATGGGATGGGCAAAAAAAACTAAAAAACTTGTCCACCCAAAAGCTTTGCGCAAAAAGCGCCGAATTCGCCATCTTGCCTCCACGAGGAGGCAAGTTGGCGAATATGGTTTGGTCACCTAAAAACCAACAAAATGTAATAACAATTATTTATTTATCCTTGGTTGGAACAGAAGAAATGCCATTTCCATCAACACTGTAAATGTCACACGCAGGAAAACGATACTGAGCTCATATATCTCCCAAAGTTCGAAAAAATAAGTCACAATTTTCTTTATTGAACGCCATTAATCGAGCCGCTGAGGTATTTTCTGGCTTTCTCAAAGATAGCTTATGAGCCTTCATAAACATTTCAACCCATGTCCGTCCAGCGCATGTTCCTTTGGAAGGGTGCTCTATGCCGTTTTTAACCGCAAACGAATAGACAATGACAATTCTTCAAAGCTGGACCTGAATGTGGCCTTAAAGTGGCCTTTATTGGACGAGGTATCCTGAAATTGATACAGATTCAATATTTCTTGCATAAAGAACATGGAAACGCAAATGCGGAATTGAAAAGCTAACCTCCATGTCTGGATATTTTCGTCGATAGCGTCTCAAAGTTAGCTCTGGCACACCGAACTGTTTTGAAGCATCCAGAACAGACAAACCTTCTTCTATAGCTTTCATAACACTCTCCAAACTGGTGTCCGACCAATATTGGTCTCTTTTTCGCTTATAAGTTCTAACCATCTGCAATAAAAAAACAAAAATTTACATAATGTTGCAGTTCGCCAACTTGCCCCCAAGCGACTTTTTCAATAAAAAAAAAATCAACCGAAAAAAATCATGATTGAAGCTCGCCGGAAACAAACAAATTATGTACAATAGAGTGCCTTTATCATGTATAAAATTATTTTGAAATTCCTCATAAAGTGGATAATGAAATTTCTTATTTTATATTTTTATATTTATATTTTTCTTATTATTTTCTAATTTCACTTCTTTGTGATAACGTTTTCGGCAGATTTGGCCTTGTTATGAAGCATTTTCAGTAAAAAGTAGGTGGCGCTACCTTCATTACAACGGTCAAATTAAACGATCAAATTACCGATTCGTCATCTTGCTTCCCTCGCCAACTTGCCTCCCTCTTCCCTTCCATATATTTGAATCCTTATATGGTACACCATAGGATCTATGGTGAAAAATGTACCTTTTCGTTTTTTTCACGCCATTCTCAACAGTTTTGAGACAAAAATATGAAAACATACTGAAAGTACATCTTACTAAGGTGTATCGCTAAATATCTTCAAACAATTTTTTTCATCAAAAATCTAATAATAAAAAAAAAAATTAAATACGCAGTACAAAACAATTTATATATTTGCTGGAATTTCAAAATTTTGGAAAAAAATATAACTTTGAGACCCCCTTTTGTTCTAATTTTCATTTAAATTCGTTCGTATGTGTCTTTTTTCTACATTTGGCGTAATTTCGTAATTTGGCGTTCCTGAATTTTTAAGAGCATTGCGAGACACAAAAATAATTTTCTTTGTCGTCTGCATTATTATTTTTATTTTCTTGAAATCGATTATTTTATTGTATTCGTGGTTTTAAATTGTTATAATCAAATAAAAAAATAATTCGGTTTTTTAAGTGTTCTTCTCATTAATCCGAATGATCTTTCTACAATTTTTTTTTTCTCACAGAGCTCCATCGTACTGCTGACTCCTATCAATTTTGTAAACCATCTAAATCCAATTTAAAGATAATCTCATATATTTTAAGATACGAGAAAAACAATCTTTGTACAGCGCAATGCTCTAAATATACCGACAAAATTTAGACATATGAAAAACAAAATTTAAAAAATAATAGAGCAATAATGGGTCTCTAAATTCGAAATAAATTATAAATTCCCAAAGGCCGAAGAAAAAAAAATTTTTTTTTCGCAGTTCTCTTAAAAATTTAAGAAGAAATTAAGCTACATGTGGAAAAAACAACACATACGAACCCATTAAAAAAAAAAATTAGAGTAAAATTGGGTCTCAAATAATATTTTTTTCCAAATTTCGAAATGCCTGAAAATATATATAATTTTTTGTTGTACTATATACAAACTAGAGTAGAACTGAATCTCAAAAAAAAAAATTAATTTGAAATAAAAATAAAAATT
Organism: Toxorhynchites rutilus septentrionalis; assembly: GCF_029784135.1. Classification (NCBI taxonomy): domain Eukaryota; kingdom Metazoa; phylum Arthropoda; class Insecta; order Diptera; family Culicidae; genus Toxorhynchites; species Toxorhynchites rutilus. The sequence goes on along the minus strand of NC_073746.1, from coordinate 95,939,338 downwards.
AATTTAAAAATTTTTTAGTACTTGATTTTTTGATGAAAAAATTTGATGAAATATTGACCGATACACCTTAGTAAGATGTACTTTCAGTATTTTTTTTTTCATATTTTTGTTTCAAAGCTATTAAGAATGACGTGAAATAAACGAAAATTTTTCACCATAGATCCTATGGTGTACCATATAAGGACCTAAATATCTGGTACTACTGCCAAAATGTTTGATTTAGTACCCTATACAATATTTTCCATACAGCGGGTGAATTGGTTTGGGGACTTTTTACTCCCTTTCCCAGCCAAACTCTTCGGAAATACATAAAAAAAAAATTTGTGCCGCGCAACACTGAAAAAAATCTAAGTAGAGTAGTACTGAATTTATAAATCCCAAAAAAAAAATCAAAATTTCAATATTTTTTTAGTACTTAAATTTTTGATTAATTTTTTTTTTGATGATTTTTTTGATACACCGTAGTAAGATGCAAATTCAGTTTTTATTTTCAAATTTTTATCCCAAAGGTTTTGAGGATGGCGTGAAATAATCGAAAAAGTACATAGTACATAGGGGTTCAAATAAATCGTCAACATTTCTTATTTAATATCCTATACACTATTTGCCATACAGCAAATAATTTGGTTTGGGGGCACTTTTTACTCCCTTACCCCGCCAGGCCCTTTGTTGCAATTCTAAAGATAGCTTCATAATGTCTCTATCATAAAGGTCTTGGCTCTTTTCGGCGAAAATCTCTAGCAATAGATTTTTACAGTTATCTCTTGATTCCAATTTCCTATCACTTTTGAAATTTTTCAATGCTAGATAAAGGTGGTAATCAGTTGGTGCTTGGTCCAGACTATATGGTGGATGCATTAAAACATCTCAATCAAGCGGAATCGTGTAACCTTGCGTTGTCCTGATGGAACACAACACCTCTTCTGTTGGTCAATTCTGAACGTTTCTGGTCAATCGCTAGCTTCAAACAGTCCATTTGTTGACAGTAGAGATCTTAATTCAGTGTATTGCACTAAACAAAATTAAAAAAATAAAACAAAATAATTGCACGTATTTCACTGTTGCAGTATCGGCACCGTAAACACCACTCACAATTTCAGCGGTCTGGCTTGCATTTTCGCGTTTATATTGAACTGCAAAATTTTAATGTCTCTATAATTCAACACGCGCTCCATCTCTCTCTCTCAATTAATTCTCTCATGCAACAGACATCATGATTGCAGCATGAAAAAAAACAATCAATTAATCAATTGTTAGAATACAAGTTGCATTTTAAACTAATAATTCACTGTTTGTTTATTTCTACGCAAATTTTGGCATTTACGCCGTTTTTTACGCGGATTTTTTTAATTTACGCGGTTTTTGTTTACGCGGCACGTATCTATCGCGTAAAAAGTGACTCCAGTGTACTTCAGAGGCAAAAACGTGATATGTTAGCTGACTTGGCATTCTTGATGAAAAATATCGGTTACAGTTGAGCTTTTTCACCATTTTTCATTGAGACTGACTTTTTTATAAGAACGTATCGAAAATCATTGATATTTAAAAAAACATGACTCGTGATTCAGCTGTCTGTCAATATACTTTCTAGGAAAACAAATGTTCAAAACCCATGCCTCTTTCTAGTCCTAATATAAAACGTTTCATATAGTTTTTCATGCAGAATGACATGTAAATTCTGTACACTTCATTCTGATGAGTGAGACACGACCCGACTATCCGTGAAAGCTTCATATGAAATCTGTCAAATTGAAATAGTATTTCAACCCTACTATAATCGCGCATAGGTCTCACAGACCGAAAAAACAATAATTATTTTCCAAGGAGGCTGAACTCCATTTAGTTTTAGTAGTCATTTCATTGGAACTAAATGAAGTTGAAAAAATAAAATAGAAAAAAAATGTTTTTTCATTCAATTATTGTCTTTTCTTTAAATAAATACCTGTGACGCCGGGCACAAGTGTACGAAATATGATTATGCGCGCGAGTACTGGAGGGGTAATAGAAATATATAAAAAGTATCCAACTTTTTTTTTGTATGAAATCCTATTTTTGAGTAAGTTCTACTTACGGTAGATAAGAGTGTTTTTTCTAGAATGTTCCATGGGTTTCCACAACTTATCGAACAGACAGTTGGATTTCGAGTCTAGAAGATTTTCCGATAAAAGCTCTATTATTGTGGAACGACGTTTTAATCCATCTTAAAATGCTCCAAATGTTATCAATGTAATTTTGCGTTCTGAATTGATATATTTCACCCAAAACTTTGCTCTTGCTAGAATCGACTACTGTTAAATTTATCTCAGGTAATCAACAAAGATCGAGAACCAAGCCCTGTAACTTGTCTTGATATACATTTGGACATCCTTCACATGGTTTTGTACGTGATTTGTTTTGGGATTTCAACAATAGTCATTGCACCGCACGATTTTAAATTTTTGTCCACTTCGAACAGTCGTTAATATACAAGAAAGTAGACAAATTTTCATGATATTTGACTCGTGTTCATAAAAGTGTAATCTTAAAAAAAATGTTTTAGAAATGGACATTTAGAAAAAAATACTCATTATATATTCAACAACGAACTGAAATCTGGCATTAAAAAGCAATATATAAAGATTTCATTGAGATCAGTAGAATTAATGTCGCATCATCCCGACTCTGAAATCCCCAAATAATCTGACTAATTCTTTCCAACAAACATCATTTCACTAACGCGCATTCTTCCATTACCATCACATCGCATTCGCTCGTCGGATTTATGTATTTTCTGCACAACTAAGCCGCACTCTTCCATCAACAAACACCCACCTGACTGACATTGCCGATGTCGTTGCTGTTGATGCTTTTGCTGGTGGCCATGAAAATCATCACCATCGCATACAATCATGTTACCATCATCACTTAACCACCGCCGCCCTCACTCACTCATCACGAGCTCCCACCCACTTGCGGCGCGCGACATTCGGTCCCGATCCAACTTGTTTTCCACTTCGTTTGCTCCCACACGTAAACGACGAACAAATAGTTAATCCTAATGGATTTGAATTAAATGGTAAGAATTAATTTCGAATTCATTGGTCTCTTCTTTGCGCGGAAGTGTTGCTGCTCATTGGTTGCATGGGTGTATGCTGTGCTATGCTCAAAACTGTCACGCGTTCCTCCGAAATTCTAACCCAACCTTTTGTGAGTGTTTGTATGAATATGTGCATCAGAAGTGGGGGCTATGGGGTGTCTGGTCTCACCAAGAAGCAGATAGTCCACGGGCCATCCATAGGAAGCTCTACTTTATGCGCGACTCGCAAAGTGTCAGAACACCCTTAGGAAGGATTCGTCCGAGGAAGGAGCACGCCATGGGTTCACGTTGTAATGGTTCTCGGCTCTGTTCTTGACAAGTTCGCTTGAATGGGGGAACACTTTGCTTCTAAAATTTAAATTCTATTACGAACGTTGACCGTAAAATTAGACAATGTATGAATGTACGCATATGCGCAGAGAGACTGTCAGAGACGATTTTTTTTATATGGCGGATATAAGTTTTACGGTGAAATTTTATACTCGACTCCCAAAAGTTTTGATGGAAGGAAGACAGGAAGCGGTTGTAAACCTTTCAAACTGGGACTGTAAAAAGGAAGCCATAGGAACGTGATTACTATTTTGATCGTATTGTTAATTTGAATTGATTTGAGCACATTTTGGTTGAAAGTTGAGCATTCTTCATAGCCGGGGAAACCATTGAAAATATTTCCAATCCAATCAAGTTCAATGCGATCACCCCATGTTCGCTACAATATCCTTGTTAATTATGCAAAGTAATGTGATCCCCATCAAATAATGCCGATTCTTCGCACGAGTCAACAGTAAACAGTTACACACAGATAGTACCATGGAGCGAATGTATTTGCATCCATTCTTTATCGATCGCCCTAGATTTTTTTTCGCCTTTTCAGCCAGTATGCATGCATTCCCCCTTTTTATCACCCCCCAAAGTGTGCGCTCTAAAACTAAGCAAACAGTCTAGCGATAGGTCCGACGGCACATTATGTACATGTATTTATGTTTGCACATACCACCAGGCACACACACCGATAGCAGACATCCAATACCGGACTGAATTAAAGAAGCCCTTCACATAAAATCCGAACGGCCCGGCAACCGGAGCCGTTCCGGAGTGTATCCCATTTCTCCATCAACCTAATTTGCATAATTCAATTTTGCAGCCGGCCGCTGGTCGCAATGGTCCGACTGGAGTTTGTGTACACCGGACTGTACTCAGACCCGTCATCGGTACTGCATCGGTGGGCCCATCGCAGCTTCGTCCTCCGTGTCCTCGGCAGCGGCCGCCCTGCTGGTGGCCAACTCATCCACCGGTGCTGGCCAGCACGACAAACAACAACCATACGATGGCAGCACCATCAATTGCGTCGGCAAAAGCCTGCAGACGATCTCGTGCGCCGGAGGGGCCTGCAACTACAGCGTCCAAGGTAGGTGCCCTAGGGAGTAGTGGGGGTGGGGTAAAAAGTAAAGCCGCATTTCATCTGTGAATATTTGGGGGGAAACATCAAAACATAAGCACATTCTTCGACGCGCGCCTGGCTTGGAACGTTTCAATTTGATTGGCTGATTCCCGCATTGGACAGCAGAGATGCCAGATATAAAGACATTCATCAGCATCTACAATACAAAAAGAACAAGAAGAAGACTAAACAAAATAATCACGATACAAGAAAAGCTTTTATTTGTTTTCAACACATTTAGTCTGTGATCTCTTCTAGAAATCGATTTATTGGAAATAAAATACATACCTTCCATGGGCGAAGACATGTAAAGACATTAAAACAAATCGCCTTGAACTCCTACTGGACAATGAAACGTTAAAAACTTTTTGTAACCCAAAACTCCTTATTCGAAATTAAACTTTTTTTTATGCCATCTGTTTATTTTATTAGGCTCATCCAGCAATTCAGCTGCAACAGAGCCGAATATATGCGTGTGCATTTTATCTCACGATAATATAACCCAGTAGCCATTTAGGCGTAAGAGTATTCCTATCTTATCGATATATGTTTTATCTATTACACAGTAGCCATTTTAGACGAAAGAGCATTCGTATCTCATCGATGTCGCCTTTTTCAGCGTAAGAATATTCATATTGCTCGAATGTTCACCAGTTGGACCATACACAGCGGGACTGTTGATATGAGACTTCCATTGTTGTGTTATTAATAGTACCAACTACCGATGCAGCAGACCGTTATGGGAGCGGTAAAAGACTGGGATTACACATGATGATTGTTGCGTGGACGTTCCTGCTCATGTTTCTTCGCTCAGTAGCGGACACGCATCCAATCAGGCTAATTAGACTGAAGTCGCTTTTTACGCGGGAGGTACGTGTTACGTATAAAAAACCACGTAAATTCTAGAATTCGCGCAGAAAAACCGCTTGAATCCCAAAATCCGCACAAAAAAAAACCGCGTAAAAATATACCGCGTGAATTTCTAATTCCGTGTAAAAATCTAACAAACAGTGAATTATTAGTTTAAAATGCAACCCATATTCTAGCAATCGATTAACTGATTTTTTTTGCGTGCTACAATCATGATATATGTGTTACCTCTTAGTTCTCAGTTATTAATCAGTGATGTAATACAAACTTGTTCCGTGAAAAGTCACATCAATTAGTACATTAAATCTGTTTACACTGGAGTCACTTTTTACGCGGTTGATACTTGCCTCGTAAAAAACCGTAAATTCTGGAATCCGTGTACAAAAAAAAACGCGTAAATCCCGAAAAGCGCGTGAATTTTTAAAACCACGCAAAAAACCCGCGTAAAAAAAACGCGTAAAAAGTGACTTCGGTGTATTTGATAGAGAGACTTTTAACACAACATAACGAAAATTCTGAAAGACATATTTTCACTTTTTTCTTGATTTTATTGTCACTCATTTTTGTGATTTCAACAAATATATTTATTTTTCCGAAGTACACTGAAGTCGCTTTTTACGCGGATTTCGGAATTTACGCGGATTTTTTTTACGTTGAATTCGGAATTTACGCGGTCAACGCGGCAAGTATCTTTCCGTGACTCGTCACGAAATAAGTTTGTATTGTATCACTGATTAGTAGCTGAGAAATAAAAGGAGAAGCAGATATCATGACTGTAGCATGCAAAAATTCAGTTAATTAATTGCTAGAATATGGGTTTCATTTGAAACTAATAATTCACTGTTTGTTAGATTTTTACACGAATTTTGAAATTTACCCGGTTTACCATTACGCGGATTTTGTAATTTACGCGGTTTTCTTTCACGTGGTTTTCTTTTACGCAGTTTTTGTTTACGCCGCAAGTATCCCCGCGTAAGAAGCGACTCTAATGTATGTAACTTTTGAATCGTTTCAATGATTTTTGATCTTCTAGCAGAAAATGAAATGAATTTTCTAGGAAAATTTCAAAACTACATGCCAAACGTCTGCTTCCAGGTGACAATTTTAGAAAAAAAAATTATTGTTGTTATCTATGTAACATGACTTTTTACATTGCTCTTTGAAACGAAACTGATTTATATAACATAATAAAAATTGGAAAACATGGGTTTCCGTTATTGTTATGTATTTTTACTATTTGTAAAATTATGTACTATACATATGGCCAAATAAAAAATACATCCTGATTTTTTCATATGTTAAAACACTCACATGTTTCCAAAAATTATGTTGAAAATTACTTTGTCTCTACATCTCAAAAATATTAGTAATTATTTTTTTCCCAAGTTCTCGCTCGAAAATATACATTTGTTATGCAGTTTATAATTTTTCCGAAAATTTTAATACAACAATAATGAAATACCAACTACCAACTCGGTGATTTACTGGAAGCTGAAGCAAAAGTGAAAAAAATAACTCATCTCAAAAAAAAAAGTGAAGAATTTTTAAAATCAATTCCAAGAGAAACAGCGTGCAGTTATTTATCATATTTATTATCATATGATCAATTTTAATTACTACTTATTTTCTAAAAGTACGTATTCAAAACCATTGATTTTTCTTTCAAAAAAGCAGAGTCTACAGGTGTTATATGCACACTAGAAACGGTTATGTGAATGTTGTTATAAAATAATTAATAAAAACAAACTTTTTGGGGTAATCAAACATTGTAATTTTCAAAAATGCAACCTGAATTGTGAACAATATACTTCAAATACCCCAAGTAAACAGTGAGCACTCGACATATTCATTTCACTTTCGATTCACTTCTCAAATGACGATTGAAAATTTCGTTACAGTTTGAGAAATGGGGCGCGCACAAATAAGCAGAGATATCCTCTTTATTGAACGTGAAGAGAGAGGGAAATAGAAAGAGAAAGAGAAAGAGAAAGAGAAAGAGAAAGAAGAGAAAGAGAAAGAGAAAGAGAAAGAGAAAGAGAAAGAGAAAGAGAAAGAGAAAGAGAAAAGAGAAAGAGAAAGAGAAAGAGAAAGAGAAGAGAGAAAGAGAAAGAGAAAGAGAAAGAGAAAGAGAAAGAGAAAGAGAAAGAGAAAGAGAAAGAGAAAGAGAAAAGAGGAAAGAGAAAGAGAAAGAGAAAGAGAAAGAGAAAGAGAAAGAGAAAGAGAAAGAGAAAGAGAAAGAGAAAGAGGAAAGAGAAAGAGAAAGAGAAAGAGAATAGAGAAAGAGAAAGAGAAAGAGAAAGAGAAAGAGAAAGAGAAAAGAAGAGAAGAGAAAGAGAAAGAGAAAGAGAAAGAGAAAGAGAAAGAGAAAGAGAAAAGAGAAAGAGAAAGAGAAAGAGAAAGAGAAAGAAGAGAAGAGAAGGAAAGAGAAAGAGAAAGAGAAAGAGAAAGAGAAAGAGAAAGAGAAAGAGAAAGAAAAAGAGAAAGAGAAAGAGAAAGAGAATTAGTCACGAATACAATCTAAAACTGAAACTAATTAATTAATTATTCATGTGCCTTCTTCTGCTTTTATATTGATAAATCAGATACATACAAGTTGAAAAAATATGAATCTAAAATCGGCATTTTAAACTTTCATAAACTTGAAATTTGGGTTGGGTCTGGGTCTGCATAATCTGAATCGAGATTCCCCGTATGAAATTCAGGACTTTAAATTTGAAATAATCACAAATACTGGTAAGCATTTGTATAATATACATGGTACAGCAATACGATTAATACGAGCGAGCGAAACAAAAGACAAATAAGCTTTTCCGCACATACACGGCCCAGACCGAGATAGATATTGTTCTTCTTCATGCGCTCCTTTTTTACTCTTAGAAAACACTCTTCCCAACTTCATTTATAATCAGGTGCAATATTATCACGTTTGCCAATTGT